>NC_041341.1:10318548-10618548 GCF_004354835.1 Perca flavescens
AGAGCTTAGGTGGAGAGAAAACCAAGCTAAAAGGAGAGCTAATGTCAGGCGACTTTTATAAGGTGATAATATATCAATGTTCATTCACTGCAGCCCCCCACCCCACCCCAACCCCACCCCCAACAAAAATCAATTAATGCAGGTTTAAATAAACCCGTCTCTGGTGGAAGTATAAATTCAGTCTGACAGCGAGCCTACCTACAAACAGCTGGCTGCTGAGCCGTAAGCGGAGGTGTCCGTCAGCCGGAGCCTCCAGGAAGCGGAGGGGGAGCTGGTCGACCTGCAGGGAGGCCTCCTTCACGTTGCGCTCTGCCCTCACGTAGTGCCACTGTCTGTCATTCAGTGGGAGGTGGGACTTCATGGACAGGACCGCTGGACCGTTTCCCACATCAAAGGAGAAAGTCACCACTGAGGGAGCTGGAGGGCCAGTGGGGAATCACACAGACACACAGACACACACACACACAGACACACACACACACACACACACACACACACACACAGACACACACACACACACACACACACACACAGGTCAGCGTGAATGTGGTATTAGGTTTTTTATGTTCCTCTCTATCCTCCCTTTCTGATGCAATGTGATACAATGCTGCTGGGAAAACTTGATGACCTGAATAGATTTATGAGGGGGCCCAGCTGACAGCTTGTCAATATTTCACAACGTCTGCGATGCTGCAGTAATACATAATGGCTCCAAATATCCTGAGAACGTCTCCCTCAGGTTTGTGAAGAAAACACACTGTAATCAACAATTTCAAATCCCTTTCAACACCTACAATAAATACACTAATGCACTGCTGAGGACTGGATAAGTACTTGATCATGTCCCTGAGTTCTTTAATGCATAATCCTAAAAACCTGATAACTGCAGCGTATTTCTTCATTGGTGCTCGTGTAAACAAGTCAATCTTTTGCATAGGTAAATTTGATTTGCAGCATATCATTTCCTCGCTCCTCCAGTAAGTCTACAAGGTTATCTTTAAAACCATCTGGTGTGTTTATTAAGGACTTCCGCTTCACTACATGGGTAGTAAGAAATGCTTTTAACGTCTCCTGCAACAGCATGACACAGCTGTTGACGGTGTCATTAGGATTACATCACGCTGTGCAGACCTGACAGACTGCTTCTCGGGGAAATTAAACTGTCAACTACAGTACACCTAGCATTTCCATCCGGGAAAAGCGGTAAAAAAACAAGGAAATCACTAACAACCTTTGTGGGTGTTGTCATGTATGGCTATTTTTTGCATTCTGTGCGCATGTCCTTGTCATGAACTTCTCTTTCTCTACTTCTACATCGACTCACAGCTGAGCTCCACTCTGATGAAGTCCTTGAGGCCCTGGTTCTCCAGAAACACTCCTGAAGGAGCGCTCGTCTTGAAGTAGAAGGAGATATCAGAGGCGAGCTCAGCCTGTAGGGTGGGGAAGTAGAGGTAGGAGGACTCCTGGTAGAAAGACGCTGCGTTCCATATAGACTCTGAAAGAAAAGGAAAGGAAAGATGAAAGTAAAGTAGGGCAGCAACAAGGAGATTATCTTCCTTATCAATAAATCTGCTGATTATTTCCTAGATTAATTCTTTGGTCTATAAAAAGACTGAAAAATGTCCATCCCAGTCTCACAAAGTCCAAGGTGATGTCTTTAAATGTCTTGTTATGTCAGCTCCCAAAAAGATATTCGTTTTAATATGACATTAAACAGAGAAGAACAGGAAATCTCCATTTTTGAGAAGCGAAAAACAGCACGTCTGTTATTTTTTATTAAGGTTAGTTTTTGGGCCTTTAATGTATAGGAGAGCTGAAGATGTGAAAGGGGCGAGAGAGGAGGAACGACATGCAGCTAAGGGCCACAGGTCGGAGATGAACCTGCGGCCACTGCAACAAGGACTGAGCCTTTGTACATGGGATCTACCAGTTGAGCTATTCAGGAGTCTGCTATTTCAGCATGAAAAATTAATTGAACAATTAATCGATTATCAAAATAGGTGGCAAATGTTCTGTCGATCGGCTAATCGATAAGTCGACTAATCGTTGCAGCTCTAAAGTAAAGTGGAGGTAGGAAGAGTCCTGACTGGAGGAGGCTATAGGTACCAAATAAGGAAGCTAATTTATTAGAAAGGGAATGCAATTCACAAAAAGGAAGAATTCTCATGAAAAAAGACAAAAAATCAAGTCCAGGCACTCAAGGTTGGTAGACACTGTGTAGACTACACCCTGAGGAAGACTCAAGCCGACACGTGTTTGTGTATTTTTTATTTCTTTCCCTATTTATTAAAGGCCTTTCATCACTTTTTGGAACCAACCTCGAGTGCCTGGATTTTTTATGACTTTTTTGGTCATAATTCTTCTTCCTTTTTGTGAAGGAATCTCATTAGTCAATTTTTTTTCCCCCACTTGCATCGATTCCTCACATTTGCAACGACGAAATACTAAAAAGGACTTAATGGAATCTGATCTGTCACCAGTGTTTCCGGGGTTGACTTCTGGTGGGAAACAGGACACAAACGTTGGTCTCCGGTGTCAAAAGTCACACAATTTGTACACCGGACCGTCTCAAGGTTTTGCAATGGTATAACAACATGACTCTATTTGATTTCCATTGAAAGAGCACAGCCATTATTCGCAGAATTGCAAAAGGTGTCAATTGTCAGAAAAACATCAATAATAGATAATAGTTCAGAGCATTTGAAAACCAATGCTATCGTTTCTGTGGTGAGACAGTTCTTGCATTTCACATTTTTTATTTCGCTTTTTTATTTTGGAGCACATAAAACATTTCCATAACTTGTGTTCGGAGAGCTCGTTGTTGTGGGATGCGCCGTGGTACCAGGGTTAAATGATAATATCAAAAAAGTAAATCAGTTTCTCATATTAAAATGACTATGTCTGAGAGAAGGAACAAAAGACTATTTCAAGGTAATAATATTGTCTAAGTAATTAAATGCAAATTACCAAAGCTATTTCTACTGTACAATTATTTGCATAAAGAAAATAATCATTTTAAAGTAAATGTTCATACAGTCATTATATAATAGTTCAGCTTATGATACGAATGTCTCATAATGTGTAGAACTTGTTAAGTAGTAAGAAGAAAACAAACTAAAATAGGTCACATCACAGGTATATTTCTTTCTTGAAATACGAGATGTATTGTGCAAAATCTTAGACATATTTAATGTCTTCAGGAAACTTGGAATTAAAATAAAACCATGGGGGTCTGAAGTACATTTGACTGCAGATAAGCTGCTAAAAATCCCCTACCCTTAGCCCACAGCTCACTGTGGGACATGAGGCAGTAAATATCTACAACCTCTTTCATGTTCCAGTGCTGCTGTCCAGCTCTGCCACCCGCTGTGTCTCCCCTCCATTTTGGCACCCCTGCCTGGCTGCACAACATGAATTTGTAAAGACGGACATACTGGCAGGTCCAGCAGATTTTATGAGGTTATAGTCCACCCAGCCAGTTGTCCGACTTGTAACAGAACAGATTAATTTAAATTTTCTATCCATGGATAAACACATGAGGCATAAAGGACATCATTTGAGCCTCTGATCAACCCTAAGCCTGGGAAACAAAGCCCCCATCTGCAACCTAATCTGGCACAGTAGCTTCAAAACTGAGTGTGTGTGATCACCTACTGTCTCCATAACAACGCAGAGGGCCGATGTGGTAGACGGCCTGCGAGCCCGTTCTGTTGGTGTCTCCAATCACTATCTGGCTCACTGGCAGGTGGTCTTTATAGGAGAGGATTCCTGTGTCATTGGCCCTATGACACACAAAACAGAAAGGAATAAATAGCAACACAGTGCCCTTGGGGTGGATGCTGTCTGGGGGTCCGGATTAAGGCATCCATTCTTCTGCATTAGCACAGAACGCAGAGTAAACACATTAAAAAGGGAGCAATCTATCACAATGCAGACAACTGCCTCTGGAAATATGCAAACTGAGCTGAATCGAGAGGAGCTTTGCAGCGGATTAAGAAACGGTAAACAAAGACATTCAGAGCGCCTAACCCAAAACTATAATGCAGACTTTTGTTTTCTTCCTTCAGTGCTTGAAAAGTATGATTAGATTGGTCACGATTGTAATATTACGTATGAGCTGTAATTAATGATTTTGGAGCAAACACTGGTGTGAGAAATTGTTAAAGAAATTCTGACTAAATCTGTCTCCAAGTACTTCAGATAGACGAGAAGAATAACACTCAACCGATTCTGGACCCTGAGATGCTGTGAGTGGTTTTAGTGATTTATGAACGTTCTCTCCGAATTGATTTTTGCTGAATGCCAAACTGATTAATTGACTAATTAATCATAAGTAGCCTTTCTGTGGATTATCTAAGGGTGGAAGTTTATGGATATACCACAGAGAGATCATTGATGTTATTAATTATTTGGGTTTTATTCTCATGTTCATGTCCCTTTCTTCTTTTTACATGCTTGTTCGTTCATATTTGGAACCTTATATAGTAAAATGACATTTTTATTAATGCAGCAATAATATTAATCTAAAAACATCATACGTAACAGGAAAACACTAAAAAGGAACATGGTTTCGAAAGTTGAAATACATTTTTGCTAATACATACTTTTACTTTAGCAAAGTTTTGAATGCCAGACTTTCACCTATTGTGGAGTATTTTCACAGTGTTGTGTTAGTACTTTTATCAATGAAAAGGATCTGGATATTTCTTCCACCACTAGTTTGTGGTGCTGTTGAATTGTATTGTGTTATTAAGCCTACCCTCAGTGATATCAGGGGGGTGGACAAAATAATAGAAACACCTCGAAAGAAAAATACTCTTTCTGGAATGGAGAGTCCAAATTGTGTGCGTCTGCACTTCTGTATGTACCATGCGTCTGTGTCTGCATCGCAGTTGCAGAAGTAGTTCATGTCAATGCAGTTCTCCTCCAGGCTGCAGGAGCACTGCTGAACTCCAGGCAGGAATCCTCCCCAGTAGCTTCGTTTCTCTCCTTCCCAGTCCAGCCACCACGTGAGCGGACTGCCATCTGTAATAAACACAGCAGACAGTCAGTGACCACTGCGGCAGCCCGATGCCTGCCACTGCCACAGCTCAGGCTCAGGCTCAAGTAGGTCAAGGGCATGGGCTATATCTGGAGGATAGCATTATTTTTGCTTCACTTTCCTTATCTCAAAATGCAGAAAAAAATACATCTGGAATGCACTCAAAACACTCAAAACAAATATACCAATCAAAAATTAAATATTTATAGATGCGCATGCGACAGAAGTCTTGTGAGGCAGCTGTGCCGAGAGGCTTACATAAAATGAGAATAAAATCATTCTTTCATTCCAAGATAAAACTGGGAATGAATGCAAGTTACAATACCTCACAAAATCAAGAAAAAGTTATGATATTCAGAAATTTAAAAATCAAGTTTTTAAGCACTGGGAAGAATTTGTCTATTTATCTATATTTTATCTAGACAAGATATAATATATACATGTATCATCATATGCAATACATACACACATACATAAAAAGTGTTTACATACTGTATTACAGTTTTTTCCAACTGCTTACACACAAAATCTTTTCATTTCACACGATTTTTGAAACCTCTAACTCAAAGTGCAAAACTACCCAGCAAATCTCCAAAACCATAAGCTATTTCTCAGCCTTTCACTCATCTTTCAATTGCATAAAACACTTTTTTCAAAACATTACACACAATTATCTACCTAAGACACAAAAATCTAACAGGAAGTGACTTGCTATCCATTTCTAAACACAGCCAATCAAAATGCTATACTTATTTACCAGGGCACACACACACTCCTCACATTTGCAAACACATTATGTCATTACTAAACACTAACCAATCATTGCTTTAGTATAGGCCTATACAAAGGTCAAAGGTCAGATTACCAGTTTTGAACAATGGATGCCAACAATAGACAGAGAGTAAGAGGAGTAGAAGGAAGAGACAGGGGATAGCAACTAGGAGGAGGGAAGAAGAGTAAGAAGGAGAGCCATCTCTGATGAGATCAGGGAGAGAAGCCCATCTTGAGTAGCTTTATAGTGGCGTCCATACTGCATGCAACTATCTAATGACTATTTCAGCATTACAAATCAATCAGACTTTCACACAATCAGACACACACACACACACATTCTTTATTCTAAAAATGATACCTTTGGTTTACTTACGTTTATACTTTTGTGTTCTTGTTTCATGCTACTGTAAACAACACTGTGCTACTCTTACTAACGTGATGTTTTGCCCAATCAATATTTTCTGTTTTACTGTAACATTACATTACTTTTTACAGGTGCACTTTTCAACCACTTTCAGCAGATTACTTTCTCTCTAGAACATTGTAAATGTAGATATAAGCCTATGAAAGACAAAAGAGCTTTAGATTTAGAACAACAGTGTGTACATGGTATATCCATATATTTACTATTATGAAAAAAGTGTTTGCCATTTGATGCAAATGCTTCATTTTGAGATGTGATTATGGTATTCTGAATGCAGTGTTTCATTTTGAAGGAGATGTGAGACATTTAGCATTTTGTGTGTACAGTTTTAGGAATTGTGTGTAGAGTTTTGAAAAAAGGAGACATAGTTTTGAAAACGTGTGTAAGCAGTTGGAAAAATACCTAAAGTCATACATCCCCCCACACACACACACACACCTAGATGTCACTTTATACACAGTCATATGCAATACATACACACATAGACACAAGTATATAGACATGTACACAGTCAGATTTATCAATGCTGTTTTTATCCATATTGTTTAATCAATTGAGCTATTATAAAATCCGAACCAGGCAGGGGGGCTGCAAATTATAGCTTCAGCTAGACGCCCCATATACATTACATCTATCGCATTACTTATTTCTATGTGACAATGTGTTTCTGTATGGTCCCATATATTTTTTTTATGATCTAACCAAATTTGTTATTTTCTTCATTGCATAAATGTATTTATCTTGATTCTCTGCTGGCGCTTCACGACATGCTGCCTGCGTGTCAACGAGGCAAAGCCATATACGGCAAAGGCATAATCCATTACCTCCACTATGGGGTTAAGGGGTCCAGCTTCAATCATCTGTCACACAACGTGACCCTGCATTGGGGATGAGGCCAACGAGCGAGGAAAAGCCCATTAAGCTACATGTCACAATACATAATTAAGTGACACATGCCGCAATGCTTTTGTCCCACCCAGCATACATTATAGCTGCATAAGTTTATATGTGTGGATGCACATGTCATATTAGTCTGATACAGCAAAGAATGTCCCATCTCCATTAATTCACTCTCCATGTGAAATGCTGCTATCGTGTAGAAGATAACACTCTGAAATCTTCTCCTAACAGGATCTGATGGGCTATGACAAACAGTCTAATGCCACACATGAAAATGGTTGGATAAGAGTTACGTATACGCAATTGTGAAAAAGATAGGAGAGGAAATAATGTGGGCTAGAACAACACCGGCCATCACGCCTACATTTGCATTACAACGGTTGAAATGAATACGCTCTTTACTGTCTTAAATCTCAGAAATGTCTTTTTTTTTACATTTAAAGCTTCTATTGAGGTTTTCGAATGAAGCTTTAAATGTCTGTTGTCATAATTTATGACGTCATCACCCTGAAACAAATTCTAAAATCCTCGAAGAAAATCCTCAATTCAAATAAAGTGATTTATCAGATTTAATGAGTTAGTCTTTTTTTATCATTTCAACTTTCTTTAATAAATATTCTTTCAGCAACATAAATGCATGTAGGCAGTATGCTAATCTAATAAGGGCATCAAATAATGATAATAATAATCACGCCTTTAGGCTCTGTAATGTCAGTCCAAGACGATGTATTAAGCATTTCTTATTATTCATGTAACCCCTGGACTCAGAGTGATGATGCTGAATATGTGTAACGTACAAAGCATCTCTTGTCTCTGTACTATTCAGATTTCAGGGGCAACGTGGCTCTATGATATGATAATGCTTGACCCTGAAGCTGGATAAATAACAGGCTCTCTCACAGCTATCCTTACATATTTGAGCATACGTGCACTTGATGTCCCTGCGTTGCAGTGAGTCGACGAGCAGACGATTGAATAAACCTAAAGAAATGTTTATTAAAAGACATATTGCCGCAGCAACATTATGCTACGACAGAAAGATCAAGTTGGAAAGTTGGAAACAATCATACGCAGCACCACTGGAATCTAATTCTACAAGTAATATAATACTGATAATATTAGTGTAGCCTAATCTTTATCTGTGTTCAAAACTACTCGGTACAGCCCTACTAGAGTCTGCAAAGAAGAACAATCAGAAAATGTGGTTCCGGAGGAATACTCAATGACTAGAAGTGTAATCATGTAATGATTTGTATTTAAACCCTATGCACTGTCACTTTACTACTACGTGTCTTGAGAAAGGTCCTTGGGATTGAATTATTGACCGACAAAATAAACCAATGCAGAGGTCACAAATGCGTGTGCGGGAATTTTCTCTCTTTTTTTCATGAGGAATCCGTCGGCCAGGCCAAAAATGAAAATGGCAAATTGATATTTGAATTGTCACTCCAACAACACCAAAGACACAAGAGCTAGTTGATGTCAAAAATTGGCATTGCATAAATCTCAAACAAACTTCTTAAGAGTGTGTTCAAAGCGCTACAGTACAAATGTATTTAAAATACAAGCCATATCTCAACAGCTGCTGGTTGGACAGGCCGACATCATCATTGTGAGACAACATTTGTGGCAAAGATATTTAACAAGAGTAAACCAGAAAAGTTTAGTTTTCTAAACTCGCCAATGTAAGATTTTGTTTTCTTTTTTGGGGTTCACAACTAACCATACCTGTCAGGTGGATACACCAAAATGAATTCTAAAAAAACATACAAATAAAAATGTGAAACAACAAGCAAGACTGAAGAATAGAAGTCAGAGAAAACAGCAGTCATTAATTTGCTGTTGTGAACGTTCGTTACTTCACTGTCAAACTTAATTAATCACAGGTGTTAAATAAGGAAGAATGGACATGCTATACAGCTAAAATCCAGGACATCTTGCCAAATGCCTGCATCTATAGACCCAGTAGGCTTCTTCGAGCAGCTGCTGCATTGCGCTCCCCGTTTCCGATAAGCATGATGCTAATCCAGAGAGCATCATTAAGAGCAGAGCCATCAGCGCCAAGCATAACTGCATATCCATTTGTCGCAATAAATGGTTACATCAAGAGTGTTCCTGACTGAATTAATTTTATTATGCTGTAAAGTATGTTCGAAATCAAAAGTGATATTGCTTGTGTCTTCACGCTCATCAAAGTGAAGCGTAAAGAGACATTTGAGCTTCTTCCATAGGAGATGTCTGTGCTCAAACAAAGGCAACCATGGAAAAAAAAAAAATCTGACTGTTTCCAAAAGTGTTCATACAGCTATAAAATAGGTTGTTTCCTGTCTCACTTTGATGTCTGGTGTGATAATGAACTTGTTTGTTTGCACAATGAACGGCACCCAGGGAATGAAGGGAATGGCTGAATCTGGGACTTCATGAATGTTTCATGAATGTTTCATGATTTAAGAGCAAATGTTTGGATGTTTGGGACACCGTAGGTGACAAAGCAGTTTAACATGAATGCACACAAATAGATTGGAGGACGCCTCTCTAGTTATTGTAAAAAATATAACTAGAACAACGAAGCAGAAGGCAGGGCGTTGAAGGCGAAGCAGCTCCCAATGTGACAAAGCACAGGCAGCCTGACTTTCAATTCACAATGCAACAACTATAAGTCCCCTGATGCTGCAAAATACAGAACAGTCAAGACACAAAACTTCCAAAGCATGTTAAAATCGACTCCGCAAAAAAGCAGCCCCTTATTCATTCAAATGGGGCGATTCTGGCGACGCAGTGGGGGTGCCAATGCAGAAGGCAGAAGGGTTGGCCAGCAAAAAAGTTGCTCAACTTTTGCCGCAACACAATGTGACGTCATCTGGCAAGGCGCTGTATTGGCCAATCAAAAACGTGAAAGCATACATTTTGTAACATGCAAGCTGTATTTCTACTGAAGAAATCCTGCCGCATTGAATTTTAAAGCGTTGTGGAGTGTTATGGCGTCTGATAAGTCTTCAAACGCATTAATCAGTAACTCAAACAAGACTTCCTGGATCGCATTTTATGTCTCACCGGCAGTGTTCAAACTATACCACGGCTTTTGGGGGTGCTCACTTTTTCTTAAAGGTCCCATGGCATGAAAATTTCACTTTATGAGGTTTTTTAACATTAATATGTGTTCCCCCAGCCTGACTATGGTCCCCCTGTGGCTAGAAATGGCGATAGGTGTAAACCGAGCCCTGGGTATCCTGCTCTGCCTTTGAGAAAATGAAAGCTCAGATGGGCCGATCTGGAATCTTGCTCCTTATGAGGTCATAAGCTCATTGTGGGTCTGGCTCTAGTGGCTGTAATTCTGCATTAAGGCTGAATTTCGGGAAAGAGACTTCAGATACAGTATTAGGGGACCACTAAGGTCTATATAAAAGCATCCAAAGAGCACCATGTCATGGGACCTTTAAATATGATCTGATATATAATACTCAGTTAATGACCACATCAAACTTCCACACGGGTATCAAAACAAAACATCACAGTATGATACAACACGGCCAACTGAAGTATACATTATACTCTGCATAGTGAGTGTAGTTTTTGATATTGCGCTGCCACGCTTATTGCGTTGCCGATAGTGATCAAGAATTGCATGCATGCCGGAGTCTTTATTAAAGTGAGTTAGTGATGAATCACCCTCATGCATGAATCATACATTAATTATAGCTTAATTTTACGCATGATTCATAATAGAAATGCATGGCAAAAATGCAAAAACTCCCCAAAATTTCCCAAATCTTGTTTTCAGGGGAGCTCATGTCTTATTAAGAGGAGCCCCCAAGCTCCCCATGGCTGCCCCGTAGTTTTCTCCCTGCTCGAAGGTACCATAAAAGCAACACGCAGGCCCATGCATTTTTTACATGCAGGGCTGTTTTCAGTTGTATCTCCCACTAAGCCGGCTGCATCTGTAGAGCTAAATCTGTCTCCAAAACCAAAGGACAACACCAAAGTCTCTTTTTCCTTCTATAATATAATAAAAGTGTGCTTTACAGCCAACATGTAGTCAATGGTGCCGTCAGTACTTTGCTCAGCCTCAGCTGTTTTAAGTGAAATAAAAAACATGTTCAATTCCAGATCTTGTACTGTGTCAATGTGTCAATTGTACCGTTATCTTTTGGTATAAAGTAGGCCTACCAAATATATATAAAAAGAATACTAGGTAACCCAGCCCACCACAAAAAAAAACAAGACTTGACTGTTAGCTTGTTATTTGTAGCAGCTTGCAGAGCAATATCCTCATTAGAGAAGATAAGGTAACACTTTACTTGAAGGTAACTACATAAGAGTGACATGACACTGTCATGACACATGAACCCTAACCCTAACCATAACTTGTCATGACAAAAACAGAATGACACTTACTAAAAGAAGCGTTATGTCATAAACGTTTATGACTTGTTTATAAAGTTTATGACACGTTCATGACAGTGTCATGTCACTCTTATGTAGATACCCTCAAGTAAAGTGTAACCGAAGATAAATATTCTAATTTCCATTCACTGTGGCTTTCAATCTTTGTCCGCTCAACTCCTGCTTCCTGTGACCACCCATAGGCCTTCTGTGTTATAATGCACAGACACAACACACCCACATTTAGTCACTGTCCATGCATTTTACAGTTTTTGTTGGCATTCAAACACTGATTGGAGCTCAGCTCATAAACACTACAGCGGGGAAATAATACTCACCTTTTGTATTAAAGAGACGGGACTTCTTGCAGTTGTAAACCACTTCTTGTTGGCACTGCTCTGAGCCTGATACGATGGCACGGAGTTGCTCAGCTGAGGCGCTGTAGTTGAACTTCATGATGTGCGGCTTGTAAAGAGAAGAGCCCTGGACTGTAACTGGAGACGTGTTGTTGTGTGTCAACACCGTCCACACCTTCTCCTCTGAAAGAAAAAAGTTTATCTGTTAGCATGAACACCCTGTCTAAATACATGATCCCACTGTAAATCCCTGCCCAAAAACATGTAAGCCTGTTAGCATAAACACACTGTAAATATCCTGTATAAATACACGTTAGCTTGTTAGCATGAACACACTGTAAACATCCTGTCTAAATACACGTTAGCTTGTTAGCATGAACACACTGTAAACATCCTGTCTAAATACACGTTAGCTCGTTAGCATGAACACACTGTAAACATCCTGTCTAAATACACGTTAGCTTGTTAGCATGAACACATTGTAAACACTCTGTCTAAATACAAGTTAGCATGAACACACTGTAAACACCCTGTCCAAATTGTTAGCCTGTTAGCATGAACCCACTGTGCTCACCTTCTAAGGAAAACAGGTTACTGTAAGCCTGAATCCACAGTTCACACCTTTTATTCTAGAAAGTGTGGCGTTAACATGGACTAAATGTCCTCATACTGTTCTCTAAATACAAAACAGCCTGTTAGCATAAACCCACTGGAGCAGCTACCTCTGAATACAAGAAACATGTTACTCTTTTAGCATACGTTAGCCCACAGGTCATACATGTTAGCCACATCCGCCCAATTTCTTCTAAATACAAAAGCACATATTTTTAAGACATTTAGGTTTATGTCCAATAGCACAATCTTAATTGTCATGCAGGGAAAACATGGGATTTAAAATAAATTGAAATGTTTAAATTCAGCAATTGCAATTTTGTGTGCATACATTTAGATGATAGACTTTTTCCATGGCAGATATTTTGAAAACGCACTGCAGGAAAAGCACAAGTGTATTCAATAACATTATTGCTAGCTGCATTCCACTAGGAGTATTATGCCCACTAGCTATTACTGGAACACTTAATGGAACTGAGCCAGCGTTATCAATTTCCTTATGTGCTTTTCCTGCTATGACAAGTCAAAATCTGCTGTGTAAAACATTAATTGTGTTAAAAGTTTATTTCATGGAAAGGCACACTTTTAATATACAAAAACAAATAGGCAGATTAAAAGTAAATTAAAGATTAAATAGAAAATTAAATGTGTTCAAGTAACAGAGCATGTCAAAACAGCACCATATAACAAGAATGAAAAATTGGACTAAACAGGCAAGTGTGTAGCTTCATCTTAAAATCTACAAATAAACAGAAGATTAATGAACTGATACAAATAATATAAGATATAACAGTGGGTGTTTTGATTCGTGTCACATTTTACTGGACATGTCAACATCGTGGCTGACAGTAATTCTGTGTGGATGTCTGAACCATCGGCGTTACTGCACTTATTTCCAACCCACAAGATAATTGATGACCTTACAGTTCCCCAAGACACAATCATATCGCAGCAGAATAACTCTTAGCCAATAGTCTGCATTTGCCGTTTACAGTATGAGAAACATGAGACAAAAGGGAGTCAAGCGTTTGTACAATAAAAATCAGATGAGGAAGTGCTCAGTTTTCATTATCTGGATTTCATGTTTACTCTGCCGCGGAGAAAATCCCTTTCCACTTTGTGATTATTCACATCAGGTTGTCAGGCTTAGAGCTATTTACATTTCTAATAGATTCCTTAATTGAGGTCAAGTAGAGGCATATCTGCTGCCGAACAATTCAGCTTTGTGAGGGGAAGACTGAAAACACAAAATGCCAGAACCAGACAGTGGAGAGGCGGCAGCGCTCTCCTCTCCCCGGTACATTAACCTTGCAAAGGACAAAGTAGTTGAGAAAGTTGTGACAGCCCAGTGATGAATACTGTCTCCACAGTGTCAAAACTGAACTGAATGTGTTTTGTCCTGCATGTCACAATGGCCGTGGATCAGGTTGTGTCCAGCTCCCTGTCTGTCAAATGTCACATCTTATGGGATCGTTGAGGTGATACAGAGCAAATTGTGTCCTAGCCGTCAGAAGATCACACAGATACAGCAGGTGTGATGGAGCTTTACAATAAAAGGTCCAAGTTTCCAAATTCAAAAGACCGTTGCTTCTTCACTTTTAACTTCAAAAATCCAAAAGTTCTGCCGAATTATACTAATTGTACACTGCAAATAACTAAAGGCCGAATGGGAATGTAAACAGACTATCTTGGAATTTAGTATGGATATTTGTGCATGCTTCGTAATGATTGTATTGACTCCTTACCCATATTTTCCCTTTTCCTTTAACAAGAGGTCAAGCGTTTCACTTTGAGAAACACAAATCGAGGACATGTTATTTCATAAGTCAATGGGCAATTATTGTGAATGTGGATATTCATGGTCACCAGCAGATGAATCCTAATAGTGGTGGTTAAATCCTGACTTTTGCACCACAATCAAGTCAAAATTACAAGTTGTGCACAAGATAATAATCCAAATCTAATGTGCAGATCACTCTGGAATTTATTGAGAAATGTATTTTCATGTTGGACTTTCTTTTTTTTTTATTGCACCACCCTAAATCCAAAATGTCAGCAGAGAAAATATCTAATAATTTAATGGCAGACCACCATGAAATTTACTGAGCAGATTAGTGCTCCCAAGGGGATTAACCCTTTTGACTTTAATGACCCGATGCTTTAATGTAAATTGCCGCCTCTAGAGGCCACAAGGGGGGCTTTAGACTTGTCCACTTGTTAAATTGTGACACATTTTAGTTTTAAGGAGCCATAACTCTCACACGCACAATTTCAGGAAAACCTGAAAAGCTAAAGATGCTTCTTGTGGCATGTTGTATTATTTGTTGGAGGCCCTATGATAACTTGTTTTTCTCTTTAAAGAGAGGATAAGGCAGTCATGACTTGTCATGCTTTAGCTGGAGGCTTGTTTTAGATGACATTTCTGTTTAAGGGTGCTTCACATCTGAAGTCCGGTTCATCGTCATGCTGGCTTTTTACAAACGCACAAAGAGGAGTAAACATTAGGACCCACAAGGAGGGGGAGGGGGGGGAGTCAAACTCTGGGGACTGACAGCAGGTCATCCAGCACTTTAATGCTTCTCATGTGTACCTGCACAGTACATTCTCTGGTGTCACAAAGAGCCTACGGAGAAATAACTCTAAGCATCGTAAGTATTATTAGACTGCATGTTATGAATAATGACAAACAGATGGAGACAGGGAGGAAAAAAGAGGCGTCTTATACAGAAATATTCACTTCCAATTTAATGGACTTAATAAAAGTCCCCGCACTCACAAGCTGACGTGCATACAGTACTTGTTACCATGGTTACCAAAAGATTTACATGAATTCATACATGGCTTATATAGGCTTGCTACAGGAAAAGTTCACAATCAGCAGGATGGATTTAATGGTAGTTCAGCTTTTGAAATTATGCTGAAATCCCATTTCTACTTACTTACTTAAAATACTGGGGTTGGCTCATTTCCTTTCACACCACAAACGAACGACACCAGAATCTGCTTGCAAGCCAATCTAAACCATTTGGTTGTTTGGTCCACACCAGAGCTCGATAAACAGCTTTTACACAAGCCCAAATGGGGTTCATTTTAAACAAACCAAAGAGATTGGATGTGAAAGCACCCTGAGATACTAAAATGCTGCAGTGTAACCACATGTACATTTACAAAAGACACTGATTCCCCACAGATATGTTCTTTACTCTCAGGGACTGCACCGAGTGGCTGTAACGATTTCTTACTGGACCGTAAACTGTCACATAGCCGTGGTGGTATGGATCGATGCAGTGCGATCTCTAAGTGAGTGAACCCTTTACACTGAGCTTTCTGCCAGTTCTCAGTGGAACTCAAAAAGGGCAAAGGTGACACCATGTGAATTACAATGATCTTACCTGTCATGTTGCAGTATACCTGTGCGGGCCCCAGGGGACCGCTCCCATCTGGATCAATGGAGTAGAAGCCAGAGGAGCTGCCAATCAGCTTGTAGGCCTCACAAGACGACTCGTAGATGGCTGGAAGAAGCAGAATGGGGACACAGATCAGTTATTCCTCCAAGAATCAGCCCACGCTTTAACAGCTTTCTCCTGGCGGAGCCGTCTGCACAAACTTTATCTTTATTTATGAACTGTTTATAAGTTATTGTATATTTATACTTTACAAAAAAAAAGGGTTGTGACATATGTTTCTGTTCTATCTATATGCTCATTTTAGCAGTGTTTGCTCTAATGCAGATTGTGGCACAGCAAAAACTCCTATGTGGAAACTACAGTTATACTACTATACTATATATGATTACTGAAAGGCCTGATCAGAATGGATTCACTATAACATGTTGAGGGGTGTTCTCAGTTCAGTTAAAACCATATAGGGATACGCAAAACACTATCTATCTTTAGAGAGGGCCTTTTGCATATTTACGTTACCTGAAGGCCACCTTAGCTTTTACTACACGCTTGGAAAGAGAGGTGTGAGGGCAGGGGTATCAATTGGCTGCTTTCTGCAACCTCACCGCTAGATGCCACACTAAATCCTACACACTGATGCTTTAAAAGCTTTAAAAGTTAAAGTCTATGTCCTTTCTGGAACTTTGATGGTTGAGTTTTCGCTCGCACAACTATTTTGCAGCAGCTCTGTGCAGAGTTTGGCACCGCCCATGATGATTCTGATTGGTTTAAAGCAGGGGTCACCAACACGGTGCCCGCGGGCACCATGTAGCCCCCAAGGACCACATGAGTAGCCCTCAGGCCTGTTCTAAAAATGAAAATTGAATATTGATATTATCTGTTTCCCACCTTGTTAAGTCATTGTTGATAGTTATTGTGAGAAATCATTAACTTGATCAGTGTCTTCACATAGATGAGTATCATTAATAATCATATATAACGAAAGACAAACTGAGCATATTTGTTAGGCTATTTCAGAAGAGTGTGTCAAACTGGTAGCCCTTCATATGACTCAATACCCATGAAGTAGCTCTCAGTTTCAAAAAGGTTGGTGACCCCTGGTTTAAAGAAATGCCATTAAACCAGAGCATGTTTTCCTCCCATCCCCAAATGCTATGTGGAGTAGCCACTTTGGAGGATGGTCTGGCAAAGTGAGACTCAAGTATGTGAAACCAATCACCAAACTGGCACAGCACATAGCTTAGGACTAAAGGCCATTTTATAGTCGTGCGTGAAAACGACGGCATAGCCCCGCAGAGACCCCCGCAGACCCCTCTGTGTCTACGCCATAGCCTGAAGTGCACCTCTCGAAAAAATTTAACTACACGTCGCACTGACGTACGCCGCTCGGCCGTGGCTTGGTAGCGTTGCATTTCCCCCAGCTCATTTCCTGGTTCTCCTTCTCCATAAACAACGTGAAATCAACTTTTCCTGCTCCAGATTTCCCACCGTGGTCAGAAAGCACAGGGGAGACACTTTGTTTCTCTCACTATGACTCTAGAGTCAGTACTCGCTCCAAAGCTAATCGCCGTCACTTCTCCCTCGCTCTATCACCCACTCCACACACACACACACACACACACACACACACACACACACACACGCCGGCTCAAAGCACACACCAGCGCACAAGTATAAACATCAGGCCACTTATGTAGGCTATGGCGAGAGCTCTGCGTGGAGCCTACACACTACTGTAAAACGGCCTTAAGCCTTTCATTGCCAACGACTACCTTCTGTTATTGTTGCACACATGATTAATAAAGAACTTGAATGTATGCAGTTTACAGTTGTAACACTGACAGATCTATCACACGAAATTCGTAGCAATTTGTGGTTTTTGTTGGATGAAATGAAAACTGTGGCAAGCAGATTTTATCATGTTGTAGCTACCTGAGGAATTTAAGCGACTGTTAGCGCCATGATTTGGTTGAAAACACAGTCTCCGGTTTCCAGCTGATCCCTGTAAATGGGTGTTGAATATGCACCTGATGACTACATACACCAATGGTAGCAATCTGTGGCTAAAGCTAACAGTTCCCAGGCAAAAAGTCAGCATCCTCACCAGCTGATGAGCCACGTAGACATGTGAATAAAGAAACAGCGTGGCTCTTTTAATGCAGTGAGGAGAGAGAGAGTGCCAGTATCATAAGTATGATGAGGAAAAATAATTGTATTTTATTATAACATAACTTTGTGTGGCCGTCACATTCTTAAACAAGACAGAGTTTAGATTTATTCTACATTGTATGCATTTTCAAACAATAGGTTTTAAATTTAACGTACAAGGCTTCTGTAAGACTTTTAGGATAGAGCTAGCCGATGTATTCGGGGAATGGAACAGAATTTTTTTTTGGATAACGAGTTTGGCTCTGGAGTTGCTGTAAACCTGCCAAGATTGAATAAAGAGAAGGACAGAGCTGCTAAAATGACCTTACCATGTGATATAGTAGCATCCAGGACAAGCTTCCAAACTATGGGGAAATACTTCACAGTGGATCTGCTATTGCATTGTCTTTTTTACATAACAACACAAAGTCATTTTGAATGCTTTAGCCTTTGGATGTAATACAGCTAGTAAGCTAATTAGCTAAGGTAACATTTTGAGGTTACAACAGAGCAAAAAAACACACTTTTTCAGCCATTCCTTACACTTTTTCTCTTGTTATTTTTTTGGTTTTGGAAAGTCTTAATACGACACCACCCTCCACACTTAAAATTGGACAATTGGTTTCACAAACTCAAGTTTTAGATATAAGTTTGAGCTCTAGATGAAAAATGTAGATTTTGTTTGTGTGTGTGTCTTTTTGGCAAAGTTGATGATTGTTGAGTTGAGAAAAAAGGGCCTATTTCTAATTCAGCAGATGCTCTTATCTGTCAGGTTTCCTCCAACATGCAACGAAAACCGTGTTGCCTGCATATAAACAAGAAATCAGGATTCTGGGGCAGGGGAATTTCACACATATAGTTTCCAACAGCCGTCTCCACAGAAAATATCAAGGGGATGTTGCAGAGCATCAAAAAAATGACACCCGTAAGGAAAAACTCCTACATGTAGATCTGAAGTCAGCCCTAAGCTATTTAGGGATAAAGGAAATAATAATTTTTTTTGAAATTTGAAAACGAGAATACCAGCAAACGATGAAGGTCACGTCGGGTTTGAAGCAAGACCAGTTTCTGCTTTGCCTCTCAGTTGCACAAATCGAATAAAGCAATAAGCAAGACGGGTAAAGGTGTGTGTGCTGAATCAAATGACACAGCTCAGTAGACCTAGAATATATGAAGGGGTGCAGAGGGGGCATAATAGCAGGTTTGAGACTAGGTGAAGTATTGAAAGTGCATTGAACTGCTCACAGTTGTGACACGTCGCTCCAGAGTATCCGGTTCCTGAACAGTCGCAGGAGAAGGAGCTCCACGTCTGAGAGCAGCGGCCTCCATGTTCACACAGGTTAGGAAGGCATCTGAAATAACAACAACCCCACAACCGTTTAATATCAGCAGCTTATTTTCATCACTTTCTTGATAAATCAATTTACTTACGTTTTGAGAGTGGATATGAAAACAAAGAAATTACAAAATTACAACAAAACAAAAAATTACAAAATGCTGTCCAACCGGCAAAGGTGGAAGAAGTATTTAGATCTTTTACTCCATTTAAAAGGAGCAATACTACAGTGTAGAAATGCTTGGTTACAAGTCAAGTCCTGCTGTCAAAATCTTACAAAAGTAAAAGCATTTATGTGTAAGCCTCACTGATGTTGAGGCTGGTAAAGGTGGAGTTCATTTCACCTACTTAATATACTGCTGGGTAGCTTAATCAATCAAAATAAAACATCATCATTTATTAGTTGATTTATATTTTTAATCTCTAATCTAAGTAACTATAACTAAAAAAATGTTGTACAAAGTACAATATTGGCCTCCAGAAGGTAATGGAGTAGAAGTACAAAGTAGCATACAAATATGTAAATACTCAAGTAAAGTACAAGGACCTCAAACATGTACTTGAATACAATACTTGAGTAAATGTACTTTTAACATTCCACCACTGCTGACCAGGAATTAGACCGAATCACCGTGACATGGTGCTAACACAACTGGCCGTTTAGTTCAATTGCGGAGACGTGAAATTGGCAAAACTTGTTTATTTCTGTTGTCATTTCCAGCCCTAACTTTACGTAACGTTTAAAGATTTATAGTTAAACACGTGGGTCAGACCTCGCTGACGTTTCTGCTGTGCTTATTTTTTGTACTGTGTTGCTTTGCTAGCGTCTTTGATTAACCAAATCGAACCTTACGAACAGCAACATCTCACTGCCAGTCGGACTGACTGCTAGTTTGGGTGGTGTCATTTTAAGTATAATAATAATAATAATACTACATTTATTTTATATAGCTCTTTAAGAGGTACTCACAGGCACTTTACAAAGTAAAGACAAAGAAAAATAGATATTAAAAAGGTGAAGCAAAGCAGCATACAAGCAGAATAAAAAAAAGCAAACAAATGGAAACCAAGGGGGTAAGCCTCTCTGCACAACCCGTAGCTCCTATGGCGCCATTTTGATGCCAACCAGCGATCACCCGCCGTTAGCATTCCATTGACTGCCATCCCATTGACTGCCATTCATTTTGACGTCACTTTGACAGTGAATAACTTTACATTTGAAGCGTCTAAAGACTCTATTTGTCCATTGTTTATTTTTAAAGAAACACGACAATGTATAAAAGGCTCCATTACCTTGTACCTCATGTTATGGCTCCATAGCAGACATTGTTGTAAAAATAGGCTAACGATTGTGTCAAAACCACACGACTTTCTGTCGCATAGTAGAGGAATCACCGTACAGGAGAAGCTCGCAGGTAGTTTCGACTCACATTAGCCGTTTAAGTTTAATTACTAATGTTAACTAGCAATTTAGTTAGCAATAATTAGCCTATGCCTAGGTTATCTTCTTACATATACCTACACTCTCCGTATCTGTAAGATTGGGAATGATTGAGCTTTCTCTTGGCACAGCTACCAGAAGACTGATAACTTGCTCACGTCACATCTACATCTTCGAGCTCAGTTAAAGGCTGCGCAGTAACGCTCAGCGCTCACCGGAAAAGTGCTTCTAATATCCTTCACTGGTCTCCGTTCTTTAACTTTCTATGATGGAAACACAGCTAGTTTGGTTACAAGTTAAAAGCAGCTTTAAAAGAGATGGGTTTTGAATGCGGTTAAGTGAGTAAGTGATATTGAAAGTCTGAGGTGTTGGGGGAGAGAGTTGCAGAGGGAGGGGGAAGCAACGGAGAAGGCCCTGTCCCCCTAGGTTCTTGGAGCGAGTGAGAGGGGTGACCCGAAAGGTAAATTAGGCCTCCAACCTAACATTAGAGAAAGCGTTGACATATGAAAGCATCCAACATGCCTTTTAGATGAATAAGAGTACATCCAGTTGTTCCTCATCCCCGTTTGCTCAGCGCCGTTTAATTGAGTTTTGTACCCGGAAGATATTGTAAACAAACATTGTGATTAGGTCTACAAAACAGAAAACAGAGTTGCCCCTGTTTTATAGACCTAATCACAATGTTGATGATGATCAAGTTTAAAAAGCGGTTACCAGAGAATTGCTTATCAAAATAATTTAAAAAAAATAGTTGCTAATTAATTTTCCTGTCGGTAGACTAATCAAATCATTGCTGCAGCTATAGTTTACTTCTACTACACTTTCATCTTCAAAGTTTTGCCAATTTTCCAGCACTTTGATACTTTCGGAACAAATATAGCCATTAGGAGCGGCACAAAACAAAAACAATTTTTTGACAGCAAAACAAAGGATCACACAAACCTCTCAGGCATTTGTATTAGGCACCAATAAAGCTACTTCCTTTGTTAGTGTTTGCAAACCTGATCTTTTATTTATCAGGTCTGAAAGACCCCTTCTCTTTATTCTTTTGTATGCAATTATGAACACAAGGTTTGGAACTCACCCGGAAGACTAATTTGCTGTTTATTCATGTTTCATTAAAAATCTTAAACAACTGTGAAATGATGTCTCATACTGTGCGTGCCCTCGCCTGAATTTGAAAAAAAGCTGACACGTTGCAGCATTTCTCTAAAAATAAAAGCATTGCTGTCACCTTCAGACTAGAATGCCTGTAATGGGATTTTATCACAATGAGCGCTTCACAGAAACTTCAAACCGCACTCTTCTGATTAATAGTCCCTTCCTCAAGCCTCCTTCAGTTTCACATAATTGCCAGTCTTTCGAGCGTGCATCTATAATTTCATACACTTTCATCTCTCACCTATTAACTGCAGCGGAGCGGGCCAGCCGCAACAAGGATAAGGTTGCAGCCATTGGTTTAATTACCCTCATGCTATTTGATGTTGTGTTCATGGGTGCCCTTACAGGTCATGGAATTACAGTAGCCAGCACACTTAAATGCACACTGACCAAAAATTGAGCCACAATGTTTAATTAAACACAGAGTAAAAAGATTAAAGATTACCTCTGATAAAAGTTAATTTACTCATACTCAGGGGTCACTGAATAGGCTACGGAGAGTGAAATGAAAGTTAACATCAAAGATGCAATGGCCATCAACAAAGCTGAGTGCAGCAGCCTCACATGTCATGTCCTCACAACAGATTACAGCACAGGATGTTGTAGACATCAACTACACATCAAAAAGAAACACGTGGATAATGTCACCCACTCACGCATTTCATTTTAGCTCTGCACAAGTTTCTTTGTTGCTACATGTACTGCATAATGCCTGGGTCATTTCATTTATTGGATACCATCACAAACATTCTATGCTTGCATCCTTTTTACGAAAAGTATTAAAATGTTTTGTAATAATTTCACATTTAGATTGTAGAGCTTGTTTGCTTTAACAGTAACCTACAGCAGGGTTTTTCTCAATACTGTTTATATTAATGATAATTGAAGTGACTACATGTGATGCGAAAGCGGTCATTTGTAGTGACAAACCCACAGAGAATTATCAAAATTTTAGTGCTGCAGAGCTTTTTAATCTTGATGACAGGCTCACTGCCCTCATTAGCGTTGTTTCCAGCTGCAGCAGACAGCTGTTTCTACCAAAAAAAACTCAAAACCAAATAAACCCACTGTACGTGTCCTGCCCAGCACCAAATGACAGACAGCTAAAGTTAGCATTTAGCTAGTGAAGAAAGTAAAACATTTAGCGGCTAAAGAGCCAAATATTTACCTCAGGAGTGGGTGGAGACCAAAACCAGAGCAAAAAGGGATTAAATACTCGACTTAATGACTTTGTTGGTCCGTGTCTGCTTGATGTGTGACTTGGGCAACTGTTTGCCATACCTATGTTATGGGATCATAATATGTCACTGTGTGTGTGCGTGTGTAGGGGGGGCATTATTTCAGTCCATGGGGACTTGGCGGGAACTGGTGGGTTGCAAATTCAAGTCCAGCTTGGACCAAATATGGAGTGTGGACTGGTAGCTGGAGCGTTCCCAGTGCCAGGCTACAGAGGTGCACTTGAGCAAGGCATGTGTGTGTGTTTGTAAAGTAAAAAAATTTAAATTAAATAAAATTTTCCCTCCAGGGATTAATTAAGTATTCCTTCCTCTTCTTGTGTTTGTAGCTTGTTGCACTCCTGAAAAAATGGCCAAATAATAAATGAATACAGGTTCAAACCCCTTTAAAGTAGGTAACTGTTAAACTGTTTGCTAACATGTTGGCCATAGCAGTTTTATAGGAGATAATAGTTCAGGGCTGTGTCTGTCAGCTTGTTTTGGATTTCTTCTGTCCTGTAGTGGCCAAAAAGTGATCAGCATGATTAGAATGTTTGTAATGTGTTTGTTAAAGAGTTCATGATTATTATTCAAAATACAAAATCTCTATTTCACCCCCCATTGCCGAATCACTTTTGAACTCGTCCATCAATAGATTACGTTTTTTGAAAAAAAAGAAAAGGAAAGAAAAGAAAAGAAAAAAAAACACTAATTCATGCAAAAGACGTATGCATCTTAGCTTGGGAAAAAAGAAAACATCTCATTCCATCGTTCTGTCATTTCCTACAGTGCATCCCTTCGCCTACTGATACAGCAGACTGGCATCACTGTTGTGTTTGCATATCTTCCGACAGCGAACAATGTGGACTAGAAAGCAGGTACTTTAACAAAGAAGAGATTCTCCTCGGGGCAAACACAAGGGAAAAACTGCAGTTAGTCTCGTTCATGTTCCAAGCCACATGCAGACATTCATTGGAGCTCGTAGGTCTGCAAATCCCGTTTGCAGGGCCCACAGCTGTGCAGCGTAATGAGATATATGGATAGGGAGGGATGCCACACGGACAGCAGGGAGCAGCTTGTTAGCATAGTCCTCTGCCAGAGAAGGTGTTGCAGAGTTTTCGGTTGCAATTTAATTGGATGATCCTGTCAGCGTGTTTGTCTCTATAGGACAAGATGTCAGTGACTTTCAGTCAGCTCTGCAGACAACACACTGCAATCTACAAATTAACAATGTGGGCATGAATAAGTCTCACCTGCCAACTTGAATAACGTTTTGCAGATTTTTATGTTTGACAAATTTTGACTTTTAAATGTCAAAGTTTTCTGTAGGTTCTTTGTTAGAACTCCTCTCATTAAATCAACGTGTAAATAAGACATTTGAACTACTTTACCTGTCTCTTATGTTGCAGGTGTCAAACTGAAGCTCATTATAATTTCCCAGCAATCCTTGCTGAACCTGATTGAGACTCATTGGCTGGCTGTTGATGAAAATGAGCCGCACACACCCCTGGAATGCCGGAGTCAGGTACTGACAGTCCACGGTGGGACAGCCTGGATGGAAATGACACAACCTTTTACCGCACAAGCCCTATGAACCTTTCAAGAAATATTATTTTACATTGTGTTGAAGAAAAAATAATTCTTAATATTGCATTGTGAGAATCCACTACCTCCAAAGTAAAGGTTGCCTCTTGGTTCCAGTTGTTCCCACAGTTCAATGGAGGAGGAAGGCTCACTGTCCACAGCCAAAGTGATCTGTAGATTCCTCATGTTGAGACTCACAGAGTGCCACAGACCATCGTTGACTCTGGGGCCTAAATAAGAACATTTTACATTAAGTCTCAGTGAAATGGCAGTTTAATGGACTGTAGCATCGAGATAAATATTGTTTCCATTTCCCCATGAACCTGGAGGCTAGGAAGAATGTCTACCGCTGCACTCTGGTTGATCTGAGTGTGATAGAGTCCTTAGTTGTATTGTTTTCTTAGCAGCCACCTTTGCTACAACAATGGCCACAGGAGAACATGGCAGTTTGTTATTGATTTCCCTGTATTTGGAATTAGTTTGAGATTCCCATTTAATTTTGTAGTATAGATGCCATCAGATCCCCACATTTCTTCACAACAGTTTCCTTCGCACAGTTGTTCACTTTACTGACACGAGAGACACTCAAGCCTCTTTCATCGCTCAGAGCCTCAAGACAAAGATCTCTCCCCCCTCCGCTCTGTCACTTGTCAACGAAAATCATACTGCATATTTTATCAGTTAGATGAAGTTCATGTTTAAATGTAGAGGAATAACGCCAGCTTTCTTTGTGTTTGTTAATTATTATGGACAAATACTAAAGTTGCATTTCCTGCCAGTGGTGTAAAACAACTAAGTACTAAGTCCTAACTGTACTATAGGCCTACTCATTTCAGAGGGAATGACTGCTTTATACTTCACTGACATTTTTTGACAGCTAGTATAGTCATTAATTACTTCACAGATTAAGATAAAAATCTATAATGATCATATCAAATATGATGCAGGGTTAGTGGTAGTAACCGTATATAGGACTAGCTCGACCTTATCCAGCTACACTATTCCTAAAATACACTGTAAAATAAAACTGAGGAGCTATTTTGCATATTGAATAGTTTTAAGTGCATTCAAGTACATAGCGATAAAAACCTACATACTTTTACTCAAGAAAAAAATGGAACGCAAACACACACACACACACACACACACACACACACACACACACACACACACACACACACACACACCGCATTTTTACCCTTTAGACAGGAACGCGACGGTGTAGCTTTTTTAAGATTTCCACTCTGGAGGGTGATTTCAATTTTTTGCGTTTTTAAGCCCCACAAACGCTGTTGGCGTCTAAACGAAAGGCACATCTGATAAAATATTTTGTTGTTTTCACCCGCGAGCGTTATTCATTTAAACAGGGCCGAAAGTGAGTTAAAAAGCGAGTTAGTTGCGTTAGCTCCGCCTACTTTCTCTGGTGGATCAACCCCTGCTGGGTGATGGAAAACGCGTCACTAACTGTGAGCCGCTTGAGATTTTTCTTGTCGTCACAGAAACAGTTTATAATACTGCAAATGCAAGGGCTTTCATCAGTGGGCCATGTGCTCAATCACCATTGTGTTACCTCATTCAGCAATAGACAGTGACTTAACAGACATTTATTTTAATGAAAATTTTCAAGATTATTGCTTTAAATGTTTAAATGATCTGAATACTTCCGCCGCCACTGATTACTGTAAAAAGAATTGACTGATGTGGAAGTTGTTTCAGGATAAGTGTCCATTAAGTATACGATATAGTAAGTGCACATTGTGTTGGCATGTTTTAGATGTGAGCCACATGGCACCAGGTAAGAACCCACTTTTTTAACCAACCAAATCACTTTTTCCACTAACTACCCACATATGCTCGACCTGCTGCTCATTAGGCAAATTTCCTGCCTAGTTTTCTAAAAAAGGTACTGAACTTCTTGCCGAAATCGTCTCATTATGAATTGTGCTATATACTATGTGCTGTCACTCCATTTATTTTGATACTTGGGAGTAAAAATCCATCTGATAATCAACCTCTTCGGTCTTTAAAATATCTGATAAACCCCAAAAAGACGAGTAGTTGCTTGATCCACAAACCATTTTTTCTTAAATTGACAGTGACAGCTCATCTAACAGAGCTGCAGCTGTTTAAGAAGACAATGGCAGCTGTGAATGGAAATTACTGAGCCACACCTCCATTCTGAATGTGTTAGGCACAGACTAAATTGGCATCACAGACTAAATTGGCATCCAGATTGAACTGTGCTGTGGCTTGGGAGCTCAGAGGGGACGAGATGGTCACGCAGTGCATACAGGGAGGTTTTTTTTATTATTATTTTTAGTTAGTCTAAAATCTGATCCGTTCAAGGCTCTTGGGAAAACTTAAGAATTTCACTCACTATCCAATGATGCCTGTCACTTCCAGAAAGCCATTTATCCCAGATGACTGTTAGTGCCATTGGCATCTCTTTCTCCACTCCATTGACTGTTTCATGGAATGAGCAGTGAAGCTGCGAGGGCTAACCCACAGAGTATCATTGGGAGTCCCCACTTCCCCTCCCGTTTCAGCCCATATGATATATTTCGTGATCTCCTTGCTGACCGGCTGGTGGCCAAGCTTGAAGTGTCAAAGTACTATCTAGGATACAGATCTAATGTTGTTTTTTTTTGTATCGCACCAGTAACCTGAAAAATAAAATATTTGCCTATTCGTCTTGTGTCTGAGACAACATCTCTGAGCCCCACTGCTGCCTCCGGGAAATAAACAGTTTCATGTGACAGCTTCATGTCATTACTGCAGTGGCAGCAGCCTCAAGTCCTTGACAACTCCAACTAGCTGTAGATGCAAAGTGTAGTGAATGAAACAAAAGCTCATTTTGGATGTTGTTACCCATCACTGACACTTGTGCATCTCCTGGCTTGACTGTAACTTTGCTCGCGTGAAAATTAAGACTGTGCTGAAGGCGCAGATCATTTCTGGGCCGAGCGGAGGAAGACACAAATCCATATTCTTTCCACATTAATGCTCTCGTGCACTTAGCTTGAGTACAGCACTTTATCAAACAGGTCCAATTGCATTTCACCTTAAGCTGTTCTATTGTCTACTCGTCAAACTGAAAAGAAAACAATGGAGTGATGAGTCCAATTGAACTGAAAAGAAAAAGGTTACATTTAGAAGAATTGAAATGATTTGCACAAACTTTGGCGAGGCCTGCAGCTCAGTTTAATGATTGCACTGAGCCATCTCCTCTACACGTCATTTGACAATGCTGTGAGGCATGTGGCAGTGCTCTACCTTGGGGAGGAGAGTGGTGAGAAAGGTGAGGATATTCTAAAATCCATGAACTTGACTTGACTTTTTAGTTAAATACCTCAGTTTGAGATTCACAACTTCCCTTATTTCCTGGGTGCTGACAGAGCTCGGAATGCATACAGAACTGCAGATTTTGCAGCTGAAAAAGATACTGCTGCACACTACAGTTAGTCTAACATTGCCAGACCTTCCTCCACAGCGCTTCAGAGGAGGGTCTGGCTAGTCCACACAACATTCCGGGATGGGAGATAATCGTGCTCTGGTTTATTGGCATTTCTTTAAACCAATCACAATCGTTATGGACGGAGCCACGGTGCCGCTGCAAAATAGTCTCTTGTTTTGGTGGAACGTGTGCACGTTCAAAAGTTGTTTTAGTCATGCGACAGAAAACTCAGATTGGACAGATAGTCTAGCTAGCGGTCTGGATTTACCCCGCAGAGATCTGAGGAGCAGTAATCCACCGGAATTTAAAATTCCAACAGAAAAGGAAGCAGAAGGTGATGGACATCCGGCCCAAAAAGAGGAACATCCGGCGGAATTTCCGGCAGCAATCCTGGAAGTGGAACGTCGTGTCTATATCCTTGACATTCCACTTCCGGGATTGCCCCGGTGCTGCCAGAAATTCCGCGGGATGCATGTATTTTCTGTTTCTTTGCTCTTTCTTTGTGTTGGAATTTAAAATTTGGTGGATTAATGCGCACTATTGTTGACGGCTCCTCAGATCTCTGCAGGGTAAATCCAAACAGCTAGCTAGACTATCTGTCCAATCGGAGTTTTCTCTCACACGAGTATTTTTGCAGCGTCTCTGTGCGGAGTTTAGCGCCGCCCATGACGATTCTCATTGGTTAAAAGAAATGTCATTAAACCAGAGCACGTGTTCCTCCCATCCCCGAATGCTATGTGGAGTAGCCCGACCTTCCTTCAGCGCGCTTTGGAGGAGGGTCTGGCAAAGCGAGACTACACTACAGGTAACTCTTTAAACAACCCTTAGCTCTGTATGCACGCTCAGGCGCACTGACCCAGCTGATCTTTACGCACCACAGGAACAATCGAGATTTACCAGCAATGAGTCCAGTTTCCTCTGCTTGGATCTCACTGCTTGGTTGTGATTCAGCACATCCATCATAGAGGATATTTCCAGCTGCTCCAAGTATCATGCACCCTTTTAAGCATTACTTTGGGATTCTAATGAAATTAAGGAATGTACCCCCCATGTCTGTGTTTAATGCAGCACATTCACGCAGCATAAATCTGTGTTTTAATCACATTTACAGACGAGATCCGAGGGCTTATCCCTCGGTAGGTTTAAAAATGTTAAAAGGCCTCTGTGCTGAGTAGCTAAATGAGCTGCCTGAATTTGTAACCAAGATGCTATCAGAGCTCTTGCTCAATAATAATTTCAGCTACGACCTCCACCCAAGGAGGAAGAAAAACCCACGGAACCCTAATGAAAATAAGTAATACGAGTCAAGTCAATTCCTATCAAACTAATATCAGACTCTTATCTGCTAAATTAATTTGCAGTGCAATGTTTACTTACACATTGTAATTACAAACAACAAGCGGACTCCAGGTCAAACTCCTCATGTGGTGCTGCTCAGAGGCGGTTCGTCCCTAGTGCAGATAATTAAATACAGCTTGAGGTAAATTATATAAAAGGGAATATCGTCCCTTAGCTGCGCTTGTCTTCTCCATCTATATTTCCCTGCAGCCCACCATCTGCTGAAAGTCTGGCTTCCCCAAAACAATCACGGCTATCTGTATTGTATTTGCTAAGCAATTTAATACGGAGGATTTTTCACTCTCAAAGTAATTCCAAGAAACTAAACTTTTTGGAGTTTGTTGAGGACAAAGGGTGTTAAAAGTAAATCGGATGAAATTACTCGCGCAAGCAAACATATTCTGTCTCTACATCGCGGATTAGAGCAGCGCCGTCTTTCCTGAAGCACACAAAGAAGCAGCCAGGTGGAGTTGCGCGGTCGGCATGCTCATCTGGACATACAAGTGCGAGCGCACGCACACGCACACGCAAACACACACACACAGGCTGCACAATATATTGTTTTTTTTAATCGCCATCGCAATATCAATTAAGTTAGAGGAAAGTTGAAAGGAAATACTTTAGTGGTGCCTTTTATATTCAATTCAATTTGTTTACTTTAATATTAGTTTATCATAGGTAATAACATAATCGCATTGTGCATAATGTGCAGCCCTAACACACACACACACACACACACACACACACACACACACACACAACTTAACAAATGCATGAGAATTTTTTTATTTCAGTTTGCACACCGTATAAAGCAGAAAAGTTAGACTTTGGTCTGTGAGAAACCGGGACAGTCCTCACGAACACGGTTATTCGATACACGTTTTCATGTGTTTTTGATTTCTGTGTGTGACTCACCAGCAGAGACCTCTGCTTTGGGTCGTCCTGAGCTGTGGAGGGTCAGCTGCAGCCGGCTGTTGCTGATCTGCAGCTCCAGCCTGTGGGGCTCCGGGTTCAGCTGCACAGCGAGCAGCAGCCCGTCCGGGTTCCACGTCCTGAACTGGAAGCGAACAGAGAAACCCCCCGTGGCAGACGCTGCTGACGGAAGCGTCAGGAAGCTGCTGCTGGAGCTCAGAAAGGTGCAGGACACCAGCTGGGGCTGCGAACACGAGAAGGTCACGTTGCCCTGCAGGACGAAAAAACCCACGGACACAGATTTACCCGTATCTTCAGCTACATGTTAGGGCAAGTTGGTCTCACGGGAAGTTCACTGTGACATGTCTGGAAATAAATGTCATGTTGATAGGCACACACACAAAAAGGGAACAGATGGTTAACCAATCATGAGCAAAAGCCCCAACCAAAATAATTACATGTAACCTTCAACCAGTTAAATTGAAACATCAATTTATCATCATCAGCAATTTGTAGCCTGATAATTATATGAGAATATAAACTCATAACAATGATAAAAAGGTATGCCGCATTTTGCAGTGTGTTAAAAGATGTTTCATTCTTAAAAGGAATAGTTGTTTTTTTTGTGGGAAAAAAATACTTGTTTCTTGCAGAGTTCAATGAGAAGATCGATGCCACTCTCATTTCTGTCCATTAAGTAGCTTAGCCTAGCACAAATACTGGAAACAGCTAGCCTGTTAAACAGAACCAGGCAGCTGTTTCTCCATTTCCAGTATTTGTGCTTAGCTAAAATAATCAGCTGCTGGCTGTAGCTCCATATTTCCCGTCCAGATCTGAGAATTGTTGAAAATAATCAATATCAGTTTAAGTGTAGGCCTATTCTATATTTAAAATATTTTTGAAAGATTTACCCTCTTTCAGACAGCCCTTTCCGACAGGGAATTGAAGCTGTTCTCTTCAAAGCCACCCGACTCCTTTGACAAAAACAGTAATTTTACCTCGCAAATTGTTGGTGTTATTATGTGACTTTAGTGAATCCAAACTAAGCCTTTAAAACACCAAAGCCACACAATAATACATACAAACTGGCAGCATGTGGATAAGGATAGATCCAAAGATGAATCCATGACTTTTATTTGCTCCAAACCAATATGGCAGAACATCCCAGATTAGACCATTTAAGCGTACATTTTAGTTTAATTCTGTGCAGTGCAGAAGTTGTGTTTGGTACATCCAAACACAGACTGGTCCTGTCCGTTAAGGTCAGAGTCCTATTAGTCCCAGTGCCTGCAGGCCAGCACACAGCAATCACAGCTCTCTGACTCTCAATGTGATCCCCTCCCATCAACCTCAGGGAAATAGTCCCATTGAAATTCCATTACAGCTGCCATCATGGCAGCCTCGCTGCGTCTGTTGTCAGTAAAGGCCTTTTAACACAGCAATCAGACTTTAGAGGCAGAGGGTGTCTCAGATGAGATGTGGCGTGTGGATCTTTGGCTGACCTGTCTGATTGTGTGCAGGGTTGACTCTTCAAATGGATCCATTCACACACTTGGACTTAATGATATACAAGTGAGGATCACAATGGACGTCATGATTGTTTTTTAACGTTATTCTCTCCTTCCAGTTTTCGTACCAGAAAGCCTTATCGGACTAGTAAATATCATCACAAATCAGCCAAGCAAAGAACAACAGCAAGGAGAAAAAGTCTATCCTCCATTTTAGTTCAGACAGAAATATCTTAATAACTGTTAGATGGATTGCCGTGATATTTTGTACAGACATTTATGGTCCCCAGATGATGTTTCCTATGGACTTTTGTGATCCTCTGACTTTTCTTTTAGCGCCACCATGAGGTTTACTTTTGTGGTTTTGAGTAAAATATCTCAACAACTATTGGATGGATTGCCAGGAGCTTTGGTACACGCATCCATGTCCGCCCTGGACGAATTGGAATAACTTTGCTGATCCTGGCTTCTCCTCTAGCGTCATCATCAGCTCAAAAAAAAATGTAAGTTGTCCAATACTTCAGTTATTGGCAAAATACCTGCTAAATAAATGACCCTCCCATAAGCCTCAGGTGTACTTTTAATTTAATGCAAATTAGCAAATGCTAGCATATGATAAACATGATAAACATCATACCTGCTAAACACCAGCATGTTAGCATTATCACTGTGATCGTGTTAGCACTTAGCTCAGAGCACCTTAGCGGCTAGCATGGGTAAACTTGTTATAATCTTTTTGTGCTATTCTCTAAGCAATGTATCCTATTTATTTTTTTTATTTTAAAGTTTGGGCCAGCGTTCATATAATTAGGTTGTGTGTGACCAAAATATGTTGGAATAGACAAAGAAACGGAAAATGCATACTATATGTATGGCTCATGTATTCATACAGTAGATGGTTAAAATCTAAATCACTTTATTATATCATATATATATATATATATATATATATATATATATATATATATATATATATATATAGTGACAATATATATATAAATCATTGCCCGGAGAGAGATGACCTCCTGTCATACAGGAGATTTATATGAACATTTATTCAACCCACATTTATTTTTGTCAGACAGCTGTGTCATAGCTTCATCTCATGGTCATCACTCTTTGCAGGGACTCTGTGCTGTGCTGCTGCTTTATTCACTTTACTGCTAAACTATAGAATTACATTGAATATGAAATCTATATATACACACAGTATACATGGCCACAAATGTGGGCTTTCTGTTTCTTTTTCTCTATGTAGAATTGAATCAGTTTCCATTCCTAGTAGAGACTCTGCTCTGTAAGACGCCTTTTAAATGGAAAAGTGGTTCCTCACATCTCAGCGTTTTTTTAATGCAGTAATTGTGTTTTTGGAAGGGATACACAAGGACTATACCAAGCTCCAGGACAGACTCATCCTAGATCTAAAGGGGAAGCTGCACACTTTTCCTGACATGGTACAAAGAGTATTCGTCCTTGTCAGCAGTAGAGCCAATAGGTCGATATATTGGCCAATATTAGTTTATCAAAGATATATTGTGTATTCCATTACATTATATTACATTTCATTTAGCTGAGCTTTTATCCTAAGCGACTTCCAATAAGTGCATTCAACCATACAAACTCGGAAAAGCAAGAATCACATTAGTACATTAGTCTGAAATAAGTCAAACTACAAAGTGCCACATGTAAGTGCAACATGTAAGTGCCACATGTAAGTGCAATTTGTTTTTATATAACCATCATCTTTATAGCTAAGGTGCAGTTGGAAGAGATGTGTTTTTAGCCTGCGGCGGAAGATGTGTAGACTTTCAGCTGTTCTGATGTCAGTTTGTTCCACCATTAAGGCGTATACGTATGTCGCTAATAAATAAATAAAAAACGTCGTACAGAAATGCAAAAGATGTGTTTGAGGTCATTTAGAAACGATTATAAATTGTGTATTTTCCTCCGCTATACTTATCTGACAGCTGTAATGACCAAATACCTGTTAATGGTCTTAAAATTCATGAGGTTGAATCAAATTTTAAAATGCTTTGTGTTTAAAAAAATAATTTTAGCCGATTTATTTTTAACAGATTTTGAAAAACTCAAATATTGATATCCATATTCGCATCAAAATCCAGTATCAGTCCGGCTCTATTCATCGAACTCAAGCTCTTCAGGACTCATCTTCAAAAGGAAGATCTGACAGATTTTACACTACATGTATCTTTTATATTACATACATTTTTTATATTAGTGTTTCGCTTCTTATGAGTTGTACAATATAATTCTCATTCTTTTCCAACTTTATCTTTGGATTTGTAATAAGTATTCTACAGTACCTATTGTATGTACAGTGTTGACTGGCTTTTATGTTCATCATGTAATGTGTTATGTATGGTATTTCAGGTTTGGACCCCAGGAAGATTAGCTGATTGCCATGGCATCAACTAATAGTAGTGGTGGAAGAAATATTCAGATCTTTTAAAAATCCTAAGTAAAAGTACTAATACCACACTGTAAAAATACTGTGTTACAAGTAAAAGTCCTGCATTCAAAATGTTACTTAAGTAGCAGTATGTAAGTATCATCAGGAAAATGTACTTTAAGTATTAAAAGTAAAAGTACTAAATGCAGAAAAATCCTCACATTTTGGAAACTGGAAATGATCCAAACAGTTCTGTCAATCAACTAAGCGTTAAATGGTCTAATCATTTCAGCTGGACTTGTAGGCCTGTATATTGTTGGGTAGTTAAATTCATAATAAAACATTGTATTTTATAAACTACATGTGTTTTGTGTGGGAAAAATCTTAATTTGTAAATGAACTAGTAGCTAAAGATATCACATCAATGTAGCGGAGTAAAAAGTACAATATTTCTCTCTGAAATGTAGCGGAGTAGAAGTAGAAAGTGGCATGAAAAGAAAAGAATCAAGTAAAGTAAAAGTACCTCAAATTTATACTATAGTACTGTAATATAGTACTCAAGTAAATGTATTTAGTTACATTCCACCAATGACTAATAGGGATCCTTTAAATAAACACTGAACTCTGAAACTTCTCGCAACTCACCACGCTGTGTATCTGCGGCTTGCGTCTCTTGGCCAGGTCGATGATATTGATCCCGTTGTAGTAGAGGTTCTCCATGCAGCCGTGGAAGTTCTTCCTCAAAAAGGTGCCAGGTTTGCCAGGCAGTGGGATGCCTCCAAAACTCAGCTTTGAAGAAGGGAAAACAGACAAGGTAGACCTCTTAGCACCAGATGCAAGTCAAGTCAACTCATCTTTATTTATATAGCACATTTAAAACCAGCATGAGCTGACTCAAAGTGCTTTACAACCAGGACAGATGGGGTGAAGTATGCCTTGATACATAGATAAGCAACAGCAGGCTAAATAAATAAAAAAGTACATAACAAACACAACACCACAAAACAACTTGCACGGTAAAACCAAGTTAGAAGAGTGAATTAAATCAGTAAGTAAGTGTTCCTATTATGCTTTTTCCCTTTCCTTTATTGTGTTATATATCTTTTTGTGCATGTTAGTGAAAAGGCCCAAAGTCCACCCCAAAGGCACTTACCATCTTCAACAGGAAACAATGTTCCCAAACTGCTCCAAACAGCTCTATTGTAGTCCAGCCTTTACTTCCGTGACAAACGTGTGTAACTTTGTAACACACGTTATAATGCTCGCCTAGCTGCTAGCATGGCACGCCCTCATACTCTGCTTCTGACTGGCTAGTAGTCCTTACCTAGCTACTGTGCACGTGCCCAACAAAGATGGTACAGAAGTGAGATGCCTCACTCTGTAGCTTAAACAGAGAGCTCAACACACAGGGTGAAAAGAGGAGCTGCAGCAATGTGCAGTACAACAAAAATATGGTGTTCTTTGAAAATTAAACCACATAAACCTATTCTGGTACAACCTCTAAATCCGATTATGAACCTTGAAATGAGCATAATATGAGCTCTTTAAAAGCAGTTTAGGGAATAAAAAGACAGATGGTGGTGATGGCTTGTCAGAAGCCAGGCAGCCTCAGACGTCGCTAAAAGCAAGAAATGTAATGCAGAGATTGATCCAATATAACAAGTACAAAAATGTATATTCATGTATGTAATTTTCTTTAAAGAAAAAAAATATATATAAAATGACATTCACATTCTGCTCTGTATTTTGCTGTATGCTAAACCATCACAGTCTCAAAATACATTCACAGACACATTCTCACAAGTTGCTGCATGAACAGCTTAGCCAGTGATCCAGAAAGTGAAAAAACATGACCCACTCACTGGATCCAAACATACACCGTAGAGCCACTATGTGCATACAGAATTCTGGTCTGGAGATGTTGTTCATGGTTTGGCGTATGTCCTTTAGTTCCAACAAAGGGAAATAATTTCCTTATTGAAGCTGGCAGTGACCCATATGCACAAAGAGTGGTCCTTAAAGAAAAGAGTTTTCCCCCCCCCCGATTTTGGTGTGGAAGAACTTGGCTGGCCTGCACAGAGCCCATCAAACAGCTTTGGGATGAATGGGAACTCTGACTGCGAGCCAGACCTTATCACCAAAACATCAGAGCTGGACCTCACTAATGCTCGTGTGGCTGAATGGAAGCAAATCCCTGCAGCCAGGTTCCAAAATCTTTTTGAAGCCATCCCAGAAGAATGAAGGCTGTTGTAGCAGCAGATTAATGCCCATTGTGGATTTCTATGGTGTAATAAGTATGCATGTTGTATTTCAACAGTGGCAGCAATTGTGCAAATCCAAATTGCATCTCTGAAGGTGATATTTTAAAGGAAAGGTTAACGGTTCAATTATTGTCATTTCTCAGCACTTACATACAGTACATTGAAACAAAATGTGTCCTCTGCATTTAACCCAGTGGTTCCCAAACCCGTTTCTGCCGGCCCCCCTTTTGTAGATTAAAAAAACCATTCCCCTCCTGATTAATCGTCAGTCTTTATCCATGCTTTGCTAGCAGAGCAGCAGGACCATGCATTATTAATTCATATTTAGCTTTGCCGCACCCTGACCGGACCGGGGATCGAACCCATTACTCAGCAGTGCCTACAAGCCCCCCTAAATGACCCTCAGCTAAGCTTCGCCCGCCTATTACTGTGTCTGTCCAAGCTTTTCATTCTCACACGATACATATGCAGTTTACAATAACAGCCGCAGATTTACCACTTGAATTCAAAACAATTTTTTTTAAGTTCTTGATTTTAGAAAGAGGCAGCAAAAAAAAAGCAGCTGGCTTCTAAATTCTAAATTCAATTGACGATTGGCGGCTGAGATGACAACTGTCGTTTTATCATTTTATCATCTCTAGCTAGCTAATTAACTGTAGCTCCCTGAAGTTGGTCGAAAACAATGCCTCAGTCTTATTCATTTTTAAAAGGAGAACCCTGTAAAAGACCGGTAAATATGCACTTCTTGGCTACATGAATTACTGTATATGCCTGTTATACTGTATGCCTAGTTACACTTGCTAAACTATAATTTGACAATCACTGTCTGGTGGAAGGGTTTAGTGACCAATGAATGTGTTTCTAAAATTACAGAAAGACATTAGCTGTGTTCGAAACCGTTCCCTCATTCACTCACTGACTCACTATTCCCAATATGTGTTTATTAAATAGTGAACTATATAGGCCAAACTCTCTGAAAAAACATCGTTGCGTGACTTGCATCAGGAGATTTGCCGGTTATTTGTGTGACGGAGGCGGGCTTGCCCAGCATCATGTAAACAAACCGAAAAAAAATACTTCTAATACGTCCCTGAAACAAACCGAGCACAGGATAGTAAAAGGTTGTATATTATATATGTTGCATGTTACATTCCCACTGTTTAGAAATGGAAGCCCGCTCTATTTTTCCTTTTAAATTTTCGCAGTTGCTTCTGCTTCTTCTTCTCCTCCGGGAATATACGGTATACGGGAGTTAAATGTAGAGTGCATTGTATGTACACTCAAATTAGCTGTGCATTGTGGGTATTTGATAGTGGACTATATAGTGAATGAAATTAACCACGGAGAATTCGAATCCCACTACAAAATGGCAAACACACTATTTCTGTTATACGGCACGGTTTCAAACACAGCTATTCTATCCCATAATCTTTTTGATTGTGGTTTGAATACGTTTAGAATATTCTGGAATTCAAAAATAAATAATAATGATTCACCGCATTCAATCTGAATGTGTCTCACGATGTTAATGCTGTGCAAAAGTCTGTAGATGTTGGCAGTCCTCTCGGCAGTCTGTTATTCCTTTGAGACAACAAAAATAACTTTTCTGTTTCTTTCTTTTTTTCTTCTTCTTCTCTTTCCATAACGAAGATGTCATTTCAAAACATGCTTCTTCCCAAGGGCTTCCAGTGTATAGACTAGAATCTGTTTACTATAGTACTCCACTGCCTCATATCTATCTTAATAATGATAGGGCTGCCTGGCCCTCGCTGGATGAATGCATAAACGAGAGACATTCCCGTTTACAAAGCTGCAGTTATGTAATTGAATCATCCCAGGGCCTCACCTCGTAGTCCACCTCCAGAGAGTGGCCTTCTCCTTTGGTCTGGAAGTGCTGTGTGTGGGAGTCCACTGTGAGGTTAACCTGCTTGTTGAAGCGCTCGATATGAACCGAGTGCCACTGCTGGTCGTCCAGCAGGCTGCCCACGGTGACGGCAACGCGGCCGCTGCTGAACCTCAGCCTGCTGTCGTCTGCAGAAACACAGAGAAAACAGCAGCAACGCAGTGAGAAGCTTCACATAGTTACATCCTCCACAGTGGACCTGTACATGTGTGAGGGCAGGCTGGCAGGTGACGAACTAAGGCAATAAAAAAAAAAAATTATCTTTTTCTTCGTATTGCTGTGTATCAAATGCATTTGCTTGGAAAACTTGAAGATATGTATACGTCTACATCTTTTGTTTTCTCTTTTTACTTTTAAATAAACAATTGCAATAAGCAATGATTTAGCACTTTGAAGACATAACTCCCATTACCGAGTGGAACTGAGGTGAGATGTACAAATGACAACCTTAACATTGCTGCAGCACCTCTCAATCGTGACTGTGAGAATAAATTCTTGGGGAAATAAAACATTGATTTTGAGAGAGAGAGAGAGAGAGAGAGAGAGAGAGAGAGAGAGAGAGAGAGAGAAAGAGAGAGAGAGAGAGATAGCGCATTTCACCTAAGTTGAGGTAGAGGTCCAATCTTCCTCGGTGAAGCTCCAGGGTGATGTAATCTCCTCGCTGCCCCTCTCCGTGCAGTAAAACACCCTCGGCCTGATGGCTCTTGAAGCGCAGCGAGATCACGTCCTTCACCGTTGACATGGACTTCTGGTTGAACCGATACAGCAAGGAGCTTCTGCTGTCAAAATCTGCCACATACGACTCTGAAAGAGAATCACAAGTACTCTTGAATCAGTAAAGCCCTCTTAAAATGGAAAACATGTTCCATTTGTCTGTAAAAATTGCACCATTTAAAAAAACCAAAATGAAGATACTATAGGTGGAATTACTGTACTAAAGTACAAATTTCAGGTACTTGTACTTTACTTGAGTCTTTTTTTCTGCATTTAGTACTTTTACTTTTAATACTTTAAGTACATTTTCCTGATGATAATTACATACTGCTACTTAAGTAACATTTTGAATGCAGGACTTTTACTTGTAACACAGTATTTTTACAGTGTGGTATTAGTACTTTTACTTAGTATTTTTAAAAGATCTGAATATTTCTTCCACCACTACTATTAGTTGATTGCCATGGCAATCAGCTAATCTTCCTGGGGTCCAACCATGAAATACCATACATTACATACAACACATTACATGAAAAGCCAGTCAACACTGTACATACAATAGGTACTGTAGAATACTTATTACAAATCCAAAGATAAAGTTGGAAAAGAATGAGAATTATAGACTATATATAGATGATGTGAATGAATATTGTACAACTCATATGAAGTGAAATACTAATATTAAAAATGTATGTAATATAAAAGATACATGTAGTGTAAAATCTGTCAGATCTTCCTTTTGAAGATGAGTCCTGAAGAGCTTGAGTTCGATGAATAGAGCCGGACTGATACTGGATTTTGATGCAAATACGGATATCAATATTTGAGTTTTTCAAAATCTGTTAAAAATAAATCGGCTAACATTCTTTTTTTTTTAAACACAAAACATTTTAAAATTTGATTCAACCTCATGTATTTTAAGACAATTAACAGGTATTTGGTCATTACAGCTGTCAGATAAGTATAGCGGAGGAAAATACACGATTTGTAATAGTTTCCAAATGACCTCAAACACATCTTTTGCATTTTTGTAAAAAATGTTATTTATTTATTAGCGACACACGTATACGCCTTAATGGTGGAACAAACTGACATCAGGACAGCTGAAAGTCTACACATCTTCCGCCGCAGGCTAAAAACAAACATCTCTTCCAACTGCACCTTAAGATGATGGTTCTATAAAAACAAACTGCACTTACATGTGGCACTTTGTAGTTTGGTTTATTTCAAACAAATGTACTTCTTCTATGTGATTCTTGCTGTTCCGAGTTTGTATGGTTGAATGCACTTATTGGAAGTCGCTTTGGATAAAAGCATTGAATACTTTAAGTACATTTTCCTTATGATACTTAAATACTTTTACGTAAATAACATTTTCAATGCAGGACTTCAACTTGTGACTGATTTATTTTTTTTACAATGTGGTATTAGTAGTTTTACTTAAGTAAAGGATCTGAATACTTCTTCAACCACGGAGTGTCACGGTCTAGAAAATTCCTCTCACAATTAAGTCTGCATCGATTTATGAGCTGAATGAATCATTAATAGGCTACTTCATTTTCCAAATGATTTGCCAAACACAGCAATTTCATTTGACTATTAACTGTTAGTTACTTAATCACATGGATGTTAAAAACACAAGGCAATTTCTAATGGTAAATAACAAATCTTTATTGTGTCACTAAGGAGGCAAAGAGGATTGCATTAAGTAATCTAACATGAGATGGATTCATTATTTTGGTATCGATTCTATTGACACTGATTTCGATAGTCAAGAAGATTTAGTATCAATTCTTTGGGGATCGACCCACCAATGCCCACCCCTAGTATAATGCCATTTTATTTAAACCTACATTGTTTAATTTTTGTAATTTTGATTTGAGTTGATTCTTAGCCAAAAAAAAAACTTTGTTCTTTCACAAATGTGTGCTCATTCATGTGTAATTACTTCCACCAACTAATCAAAGTATTCTCATGTTTCGCCTCCATCTTTAAAATACATTAGCCAAAGAGGGACATACCTCCGCCTTTCGCCCTTTTATACTCAGTGGCACCCTGACGAATGCCAGGGGCAGATTACTCTCCAGGGAAGCGAAAAAGAGAATTAAAACGACAACGCATCAGGCAAAGAAACAAGACCAAAGTTAATATTTGGAGTGGCTAGAACAGCTGCGTGTAAACGATGGAGATAGTAAGAGCAAATTTCGGGTTCGGCCACCGTAGCGGTTAAAACGCGATCGGAACGGGAGGGGCTAGAAAGTTTTATTCAGTTGGTTGTCATATACAATTTCACCGCTAGATGGGAGAAATTCTTACACAATGCTAGCTTTAAGGCATAACATAACTACTGGCTGCAATAATACATACAATAATCCATAACTATTTTTATTTGTATTAAAAACAACAGCTTACAAAGTGCTTTAACAGAAGAAACAAAAGCATAAACAAAACATAAATATACACAGCACATCAGTACACTTAACTATACATACACAACAAAAGATGGAGCAGCTCTAAAGGACAGGAGAAAAAGAAAATTCACAAGTAGATCGAAGATAAGTGGAAATAGCAAGTTATAGGAGGGCAGTCATTAAGTGCCGATGGACAGAGAAAAAAGGCAAAAGGATAAAAAGGATAAAAAGACAGCATCACATGAAAGCAAGTCTATAAAAATGTGTTTCAAGAAGTGATTTAAAAGAAGTCACTGATTCAGCTACAGTGTTTAAGTAGCAGTAACAGTCTGCAAGGTCTTTCCACAGCCGAGTCAAAAACCAAATAACTGCACAGGTTTAGCAGTCTTGACACAGTCGCGCGGCGCTGATAATCACTGCTATACAACAGCAACCTGAGTGAGGAAGGAAAAGAGTGCTGTACCCGAACCAGCTACCTGCCTGTCAAAATGGAGAGAATCTCAATCTCTATTACACTCCCTCTCTTCCACTTTCACCGTTCATGTACAATTAATGATTTCAGGAGAACCCTGACGAATAGATTGGAGATCAGCGGCATTCAGTGTCACCTCTAAATAATCCTGCTTCAGAGCGACAATCCTGCAGCAGAACGAGCTGCATGGCAATGTAACCTTTTTGGGCAGATTCGGTAGTTTCTGTAGGTTAACTCATTCATCAGCTATATTGTAACTTACTTGGCATTTTTAATAGTTTATAAGCATATACGAATATATTGACCAATGGAGGAAGAAGGAGTACACAAGGCAGGCAGCATCGGGTTTTATCCAACATTAACACACTTCGCCAGTGTGTGGTGGTTGGACAACATAAAACTGATCACTGTAAGATATTCAGAGAGTGTTTCACAGTGCATTAATTCACTGGCTCATCTAGTTAGTGCTGCTTCACAATGCGTGGGAGAGGTGTGCCGGTGAATCCCCATAACATGTATTTTATGGAGGATTGCTCAGGCTATAATAGTGTCTTTTTATCATGAACTTTATAGGTTCAGTTTGTTTATACATTGCATTACAATCACGTAAGTGTGGATGTATTTGAATGTAATCTTTTATGATTAAATCTTTTAAAAGACAATAATTGAATTATGTTCTTTCGAGAATTTGTTATCTTAAGGGTAATTACTTTAATTGTAGTCATGATGAAGCCCGGCATTACGGGCAACACGCGCTGGCGGCATACGATGCACTTTGATCAGCTGTGTCTTGCTTACAGGCTGATGCTTCGGTGTCAAGAATGGCACATCCCAGACACCGTACTTTTATTACTTCTTCTGTCTGGAAGGCACATCTGGTGTGTGCTTCACTACTCAAGGTGTTTGTTTCCCTTTTCTTCTCCTTTTGTCATTTTTACCGGAGTCTACGCCGGACGCTAGGCTGTGTTACGTGCGTCTCTCAAAAAAATATGACTACACGTGATGGCGACGCAGACTGCAACAACTGTGATTGGTCTGCTTGGCTGTGGCTTGGTAGCATTGCATCCCCCCCCCCACTCGTTTCCAGGTTATCCTTCTCCATAAACAACATGAAATCAACGAGAGGGTTAACTTCTCCTGCTACAGATTTCCGACCGTGGTCATAAAAGCACAGGGGAGACACTTTGTTTCTCCTCACTATGCCTCTAGAGTCGGTATTCACTCCTAAGCTAATCACCGTCACTCTCTCACTCGCTCTACACACACTCCCCGAGCACACACACACACACATGCCGGCCCTGCTATTCTCTTATCAAGAGATCAACGCAGACACCAACGCACAAGTATGCACTTCAGTCCACTTAAGCTATGGCGAAAGCTCTGCATAAAGCCTCAGCAGGAGCATATATCTCACTTTAAGGGACATGGCAGAGAGCAATGACTCTGAAGTAACAAAAACATGTTTTCCTGAAAAAATAAGCATTTAAGTTGTGACAACCTGAGAATAATGAATTAAATTGGTGAACTTTCAACAAGAAGATAATGAGCCTAAGTAATTACATTTGCTATTAACCTGCCCGCTAGCATGACCAACATCAATATTGCATCAGAAATGTAAAGCCCTAAGCTGAGCATATTTTTACATGATGAACACTGGACTGTTTTTCTGTTTTCTCTCCTAAGTCCTACATACAGAATTTTGCAGCAACATTTATCAGGAAAATCAGCTCCATTCCAGTCTTTTGTAGCTGCTATACGGTGAACTAAGCTACAGTATACAATAACACAAGTTGTCTGCTTTCTAAACTAGCGTAGCCCTGTTATGGGTTTAATTTTTTTATTTGCTGTATAGTAAATAAAGTCTATAAAGCTACATAAAATGGTTTTACCTTGCATCTTCAAACCCAAGGCCTGTCATGACCCTGGGGTATGTTTTAGTTCCTGTTTTATTTTGTAGGTTCTTCTCCTGTGTCATGTCTCGTTTTACTTCCTGCCTTGTAGGTTTTATGGGTTTTCCGCCTTATGCCTACCATACACTAGAAGACTTTTAAAAGGTCTGACACCATCTCACATCTAAAGACATAATATGTAAAGACTGGAGATCTTGCAGGGTCACAAATTGCAAGACTACAACTACATTCATTTTTGAAAGATTTAGCCAAGCTAGCTAGCTACTGCTAGCGTTAGCTGGTAACTTAAGAGAAAATTGGGGATTTTCTGTTCTGCCGTACCAGCAGATGAATGGCAGCAGTACCTGCAGGACAGTCTGTGTTCATCTGCCGGTAAATCGGCAACTTTTGCTCTTTAGTGTTTAGCTTAGCCAGCGCCATAGCAGTCTGCCCCGTTCTGATGTGTTTCTCATCTGTCCCTCCCTACCACCCCCCCTACCCTTATGTATATTAGTCTTGGGTAGACCTGGGCAATATGATAACAAAAATTAGGTATGACAATATTTTTGAGCAAATACATTGATGTTGATATTGCGGTGATATTGTAGGGTTGACTATTTTTGCTTTCACAAAATATAGATAAACAATCATCAGTAATATGAGATAATGACGTGTGAAGTGGGTAAAGGCAAATAATAAAATAATAAGCTAGTAAGTTCAGAAAATTACTGTAATGCAGCCTTTAAAGCCAGGAAAAGACACTTGTGTTGAATCACAATATTACGATATTCAAAATTGAAGACGATATATAGCCTCATATATTGATGTCGATATAATATCGATATATTGCCCTAGTCTTGGGGTTCTCTTGTGTCTGATTGTCTGCGTTTGTTCCTGGCTCTCTGTGAATCTTCCTAGTGTATAGTTTCTTTTAGTGTTTTTTCCTTTTTAGTGTGTGTCTGGATTTTCTTTTGTTGCCTGTCTGTTTCTTGGATTCTGCTTTATGTTTATTAAAGCTCGCCTTGTGTTCTGCCAGCCTGCCAGACCTGAATGGTCTCGTGCTTTTTTAGGTCCTGCTTTTGATCTCTCAAACCGTGACAGGGCCTCAGTATCACCCGACGTTCCAACATGCGTCTTAAGCTGCTTTCAAAGTCTTATTCTGGATGTGTTCAACGTGGAGAAATCCCTGTGCATGTATGTTTTACACCCTGGCTGTTTTGATTAGTTATTTCACCGCTGTCTGGAGTATGAAACGGCGTGTTAAAACCAAGTGAAGAGCAAACAGTCCTCATTAGTCTCCATAAAGAGTGTAGCTGCAGAGCCAGATGTATAAATGAACAAATCCTTCTAGGTGGTGTAAACCACAGAGGGTTGATGTGTAGACTTGAGTGCTTTCAGAGTGTGTTATTAACTGCAAGAGGTGTGTTACTCACTGTAGGAGCAGCCATACGCCTCCAGTCTGAGGCCCAACCAGCCACTGGGGTTCCAGTCGAGAGGCACCAAACGCAGGAAGCGCATTCTCACTGCGTGGGACAGCTTGTTCTGGACAACAGCCTCCGAATTCACATTCCCGACAAATCTCTGCAGGATCACAGAGGGACAAAAACTGTGGTTACGACCAGAGGCTCCACTGAAAAACAAGAAAATGACTTCAGATCCGAATAGTAATATTTTCACCAGGGAGTATATATACACACACACACACACACATTTGTTTTTTTAGCTGAATACTTGAAATATAAGCACAATAAAAAAAATCTACATCCTTTAATAGCACAGACAACAACTAAGTGCTGACAAGACGAAGCCAAGGGCAAGGTCTTCTTCCTATTCTTGAACATACTATTTGATGTAAAGTGATAAGAATCGTTGTGTGGTGTAGACATACGAGAATATCCGGTACAAACAGATCCATGTGAGAAGGAGGGAAAAAAAATCACCACTGAGGCAGCTGGGGGCAATAAGAGCTCTTATATTGTTTTTTCTCCCTGCAGAGCTAAATACAAAAACCTCTGAGTACAATTGTGAGATGTCGTTCTTCTTTTTCTATTCTATCCCTCCTCTACTTTCCGTCTGCACCAGACAAAGCCAGGGGACATAAACAGAGAAACAGAGAGAGTGAGAGATGGAGGCAGAAACAGAGACAAACAACCTCTCCTCTCAAATGACTGATTACCAGCTTCTTCATAACCAATTCTAGGCAGGTGACATATCAGATCAATAAGTACTCCTACTACAAAGAACCAAAAATATAGATCATTGGCAGTGGAGCTCCAGGCGTTTGTGGACAGAACACAGTCAGACAAGGCCAATAATTCAACTCTCCGCAACAGCAGAGACACAATTACCAGCGGCACAAATGACCGTCCGATGCTTTTAGAATGCTGCAAAGAGAAGCATCATTAAATGCACCAGGATGCTGCCTCTTGGTAGATAATCAAGGCAACAGTGCGACTTGTAAGGCTGTTATTGTGATTTATGCCACCACTTTCCCATTTTGAGCCTTTTACCGAGCGCAGCGTCATGGCTGAATCTTAGCACGCGTACGCCAAGCTTTTTTTTCTTTTTTTTTTTTTTTTTACACATGCACAGTAATTCATGTCGGCACAGGAAGGATTAACAAATGGCGCTGGGGCTTATACGTACGGTCAAAGCAAATGTATTACTTTAGCACTGCACACCGCTTTTAAGGCGAACAAAATGTGAGGAACACATTGGCCTTGAAGAAAAAAAACACAATATACATATTCACAACACTTGGATTTCTCAAAAGCTTTAAAAAAAAAAAAAAAAAAAAAAAAAATCAAAGCCGTCAGTGTGTTATTGGGAATCCGGCTGATGAAAGCATGCTGCTAGGCTTGTCATACAGGGCTCCAACCACAACCTTGTTATTCTCAGCCTTTGTGTGAGACATGCTGCGGTAGAAGGCTGTTTGATTGTACCACATTTCACATAACCTAAAGCCTTTAAAAATGTGACTTCAAATGTTAAACATTTCTTGTGTATTCTGAGCGTATTCATATAAAATATTCAACAATCGAAAAAAAGAAAAGAAAAAAATCTTCGGAATAAAAACACCCTTCGTACATTTTTTTTTTATTTATTATGGCTGTATGGTTTAATTTCATTGGGAATTTAATGGGATAGGAATAGCAGTGCTGGCAACATGAGCACACAAGCCACCAAGTGTCTGCTTCAAATATTGCTATAACTCTGATTGGAAACACATGACATCCCCTTTTTTTTTTCCCCAATAGAGCCAATGACAAGAACCGAAAGACAAAAATCTCTAAGGTGAAATAACCAAAACTGTTTTTGTACATGTAGGACGCAATTGCTAAATGGAGGTGGGGGTTATGTGTGTGGTATATGTTCGGTATACAGCTTGTGAAACTCTGCTTCTTCTTATTTTTGTTATAATCATTACCACATATTTCCGCTCGACTCCCAGCTGAATGTCTGGAAAATGTAATGAACCAAACAAACTCTGATTAGGGCTGCACTGCAAGCATTCTCGCTATTCATTAGCTAACAACACTCAAGCACGTCAGCATGAGTCATTAGTATTCAAGAGCATTACCACTACAGGAACACCACTGAAGCTGTCCGGAGCTATGACGTTTTGTTTTTGTTTCCTCTCTGGAAAAAAAAACAAAACATCCTGTGTGTTACAGCTGGGAGATGAAGTATCGTCTCATATACAGCCCGGAGGGTGCAGAAGATTTTCCAAAGGTCCAGAGGACCGAAGTCGGTCCTTATCCACATAAACAGCCCTAACCCCACTGTGACTTCATTATTTCTATTCATGCTTCTGTCACTGCGGAACAGTCTCCCTCCCCATTAATTAAGACTCTTTACTCTTCCTCTCCAGTGATGAGCTCCCTTGTGTCAGTTTTCCTTTCTGTTGCATACAGCACAGGCGCATACGTTTTATTTTAAACAATTCACTAGGGGGCCGCCGGCAGAATGCTACTTCCGCCGTTGAAGACGCTACAGTATGTTCCAAAAGGTTATTGGCCAGTCAAACCGCCTAAGGGAACACATAGTGAGGAGAAAGCTACGAGTCTGTGACCTTGCCACGAGTGAATATGCTACAGCAATCCCTGACTGCCAGTTAGTCAGCAAGGAGTCCCGTGACCAGGATCAACAAGGCATATATATAAACAAGGCATATATATATATATATGCTAGTAGGAAGAGGATCTATTCTCAGTTGAATATACTGTATGTCTACTACACCTATTGAGTTACATTTTGGGTAATAGTTATGTGAAGGTACTGTCAAGTTAATGTAAAAAAACGAGTCTACTAGGGCTGTCTACTAAAGAAATTATTAGTCGACTAACACTCATAATTTTGTCGACTAATCGACTTAGTTAATTTAATCAACAGATCTGTAAAACTGAATTTCTTCACAAAGAATCATTTGATGGAAATAAGTCATTCAGCATGAAAAAAAAGCATAAAATGATTGACTAAAAAGGACAGATTAGTCGACGAATCGACTAAGAGGGGGCAGCCCTAGAGTCTACACCCACACCAGCAGCTCCATGAGGCTGCACAGTGATGCTTTGGGTTCAACATTAATGGTCCCATGGCATGAACATTTCACTTTATGAGGTTTTTTAACATTAATATGAGTTCCCCCAGCCTGCCTATGGTGGCTAGAAATGGCGATAGGTGTAAACCGAGCCCTGGGTATCCTGCTCTGCCTTTGAGAAAATGAAAGCTCAGATGGGCCAATCTGGAATCTTCTCCTTATGAGGTCATAAGGAGCAAGGTTACCTCCCCTTTCTCTGCTTTGCCTGCCCAGAGAATTTGGCCCACACATGAGAGAGAGACATCATGGCTTTCAAACGAGCAAAGTGGCAGTTGGTCAAGGCCACACCCCCACCCTCCACCTTGCCCCCCATCTCTCCTCTTCAATAGCATTTAAAGCTACAGATACAGAAGGCACATCCTAAGGAAAGCTCATTGTGGGACTGGCTCTAGTGGCTGTAATTCTGCACCAAGGCTGAATTTCGGAAAAGAGACTTCAGATACAGTATTAGGGGACCAATAAGGTCTATTTAAAAGCATCCAAAAAGCAGCATGTCATGGGACCTTCAACATCAGCATGGCAACTGTCACCGGCGCTGTCCAGGGTGCTGATTCTTGAGCTGTCCTGGGTATTAAAAGGTAGGCTCAATCCTGCTAGTAAGGAGTAATAACCAATTGTCTTGATCAGCTGTCTCATCATTTGCCTCATCTTTTATTCTCATAATATTCAAGTTGTTGTTCCGGAGAGTTATCTAATTATTATGTTGTTGTTCAACTGTCCTTGCCCATTCTAGCAACATTACAGGCCCCACAAAAAAAATAAAAAAAATAACAATAAAAATAAATGCACAAACTGCCAGCTCCTTTAGAACTCATTCCACTTTATTGGAACGATAACTAACGCTACACAAGGGGTCAACAATCAGCCAAACTGCAGAAACAGCAAACATTCTGCATTCAGGCTGTTGTATGTTACAAAGACTATCCTACGTTTACATAGGCCTATTACGTTTTTTGTCGAATTTCACACTGAACGCGTTTTGTAAGTTGGTGTTACATCTAAAACAAAAAAGATGCCTTCTACGGATTTTGGTGAACCGTGCATGTGCCTGGAATTATGGTATGATCAGCAAAGACACAGCTGCACTCCTGAAAGGACACATTTTGTCATTTTGAGAGAGAGAGAGAGAGAAGACAGAAAATAAAGGCCAAAAAAGTTAGCTCCAACTTAATGACCTGGCGACGCAGATTCCCCATCACCATAGTAACTGTCTGCGTGCACAAGGCGAGAGAGGAGAGGGATGATGCTCTGCTCACAGTGGCATGTTGGATGATCAAAGCCTTTATATAATGACAATACCTCCAGCTATTGAATGCATTCCTCTCACCGTCGCCCTTCTTTTAGCTTTTTGGCTAGCCGACGTGACGTGACCTGCCACGCGCTAAATTAAGACAAGCGTGTACGTCACGTCATCGTATTTAAGAAAGCCTACCTAGGAACAAAAAAAAAAATAATCACATTTGGGTAACGCAGCGTTACTTGGATAAGTAACTGTAATATAATTAGACATACTGTTGGAAATTGTATTCCCTTACACTACTCGTTACTGTGGAAAGGAATGATATTACAGTAATATAAGTAATGCGTTAAGTAATGCGTTACTGCCCAACACAGCAACAACTCAGCCGAGGCTTAGAAAGAAAGGAAAAACTTCATTTCTGATACATGATAGTGCTACTGTACAGTAGATGAGAAGTCAGAGGAGCCAATAGTTTATCTTGATCAGCAGTTTCGTCATATGGCTCACACTTTATTCTTGAAATATTTACATTGTTGTTGCAGTTTAGTTCATTTTGTCCTTGCCCATTTTAGCTTATTTTGTTTCTGTGTTGGCTTCAGCAACAAAATATAGAACATTTTGGCCGTTTGAAATTACATGTGTGGCGTGTTTCATGTTCTTGGGTCCTGTTAAGCAACATTACAGGCAACATGTTCGCAAAAGCAAGGTTCATTTAGGGTGTTAGCATGCTAATATTGGCTAGTTGGCACTAAATGCAAATGGCAGCCGAGGCTGATGGATATTTGGTATTGGAAGAATGAGGTGATGGTGCTAGATGAGAAGTCAGGGGATCAACAACTCGGTAGGATTCAGCCACCAATTTTTCTGAGATCAGGCTGTTTAATATTGCAAGTGCAATCACAAGATACAATTACTCAGATAAAGTTAACATTCATGTAAACACATTTTATTCCTTGTTAGATTCCCATCTACCTGAACAGCTAACAAGCATGGAAATGGATGTATAAATTCCCCCCCTTACGGACAAGAATGAGTTTCACAAATTTATTCACAGCTGTATTAAAAATAGATTTCGGAATAAGGCTTTCCAAGGATAATGAAGGTAATCTGGAACCCCCTGCTACAATACATTCCTCTTCCCACCTATAAACGTTTGGAGAATCCATCTAATTCACCATGGAGTAGATTGCAAATATTATACAGGGAATTAGGTTAAAGCGGGATTTAAAACAGGGGCTCTGTCATTTTTAAAGAGTTTACTTTAAACATTTAAATTTAAAAGTACCATCAAGCCAAACCCCTTTTTCTTTTTAAGGAAACACATTCACTGAGTAAGTCACTTTGAGTTTCACAGCACATGAGCTGATAAAAGTCCACACTTCATGTCCCAAAAGCGTCAGACATAAGTCATTTTCACAGATTTTCTCCCATGGCTTTCACTAATTAGGTTATTATCAGCTTGTAGTTGTGCCATCATGTCCCTTCACATGTTCCTCTTATACTTTCTAAGGCTTTGCTCAGAACACTCCCACAGACAGGATACTGGTTGTGGGAACATGCGGTGATGACAACACTGTTACTAAGGTGATGAGAAAATACAGGCGACTGAACCATTAAAGTTGAACAACGGGAGACTAAGCACACAAAATAATGTTAGAGAGGAAAGAAATGTTATGTATTGTATGTTTTACCATATGTCAAAGCTGATTTCATTTCTATTTTCAATGTTTTTACTTGTTTTTCCTTTTTCGGATGTCTTAATACCCAGTGATGGAGATGTCCTTCCAACACTTTGATCCAGAGCAAGTTATGTCCACAGATGCTGTCCTGATGTTCCAAAAATATTTGGTATGGATATTAATGGGCCTCAGAGGATGGCTGCCATTGATTTTGGTGACTGACTTTTTCTCTAGAGCCAACATCAGGGAGAAACCTACCCCCACCACTTGTGTAACCAGACATAAAAGGCAACTTTGCACACAAAGCATCTAATCATTTATTAAATTGGCAGTTCAGGATCAGAACCTAACAAACCAACTAAATGATTGAGGCGGCGGTAGATGTGTTCTGCTATGTAAAATTACGTTTTTGAATGTTTTTGAATCAAAGGAGTCTGGTGGCTTTGAAATGAGCGATATATGGCTTCAGTTCTCTGTCCTAAAGGCACTGTTTGACAGCAAGGTGCAGCAGTAAAATTATCCTAAACATAGCGTACACTTAAACTGATATAGATTTTTTTTTAGGTGTCTAAAATATCTTTAGCTGCTGTGCCCACGTCCACAGCAGCACATTGCTTAGCTTCCGTGTCAGTACTCCTGTCTGCTTCTCCAAACTGGGGGCGTGCCGACCGCCATTTCCTGTTGGTATACACTGACCTTATACAACCCCCACTTCAAAAGATCCAAACTATCCATTTTAAGAAAACATTTCTCTGTGCCACCTTCAGGACAAACGTAATATTATGTTACATATCACTAGAAATTTGAAGCAAGACTGCTGGAAAGAACTTTCAAAATGATCAGTATTTCTTGGTTTCATAGCATCTTGTTTTTAAACGCTGCAGCATCTTTAGTAGATGCCAGCAGGGCTGTTGACCTTTAGCCCCTTTTTTTTATTAAAGCTCATTTTTCCATGGAGCTAATTTGGCTTGGCGTTAGCTAAGAATGGCTGAGAGCTAGCAGTCATATCAGCAGCTGCTGCTGCTCTCTCATTAGTCCCCCTCAGTTCAGTTTCTGGCAGTGAGCCGTTACCTTTGAGCTTCACTTGTTAAAATGCAAGACGGATGTGAGTAAGTATCAACCAAAGGTCTTGGTGAACGCTGTAGTTCGTCAGCTTGAGTGTGAGTTTCTGAATAAGAGATTTCTAACTAATTGGGCGACATTCACCTTGCACTATATAAATGATACCTTAAATCCAAGTTCACATCCACACCGCAGAGGAGATGGGAGGAGTGGGGTTTAAATTGTCTTTGTGAGTGTGCATTACAGGCGCATCAGTAAATATAAAGCTTAGTCACGCTTGGTGTTAATGCTTGCCAGGTTTTGGAGGATGATACACTACGATACAGCACTGTATGCCGTGGTTGAGTGCTATATTAATTTTAACATTTGAAGTTAAGTGCAGCAGTCTCTCTTTTTTCTCTCATGGCTCACTTACAAAAGGTGATAGCTGCAAGTCATGGTGGTAATATCTACACATAATGTCTCGTCTTTTCACTGCACAACAGCTTTAATTCCTTTCTTAAAAATAACAATATGAAGACAGCCTGGATCACACATAACGGAAATGTCTCACTGAACTTCGCTCTCTGTAAATATTTCATATAATTTGCAGGGGAAGTGGTACACTTCTATTTATTTTATGGCATTAATTCAAAACGGACTCATGATACTGTGTACTTGTTTACATAAACACATTGATCTCTGGTTAAATATCTGAAATTGCACTGTTTTTGCCAGATGGTGTGAGCCATCAGCAGACTGAGCTGCTGCTTAAGGGCCCCACACCCATCAGGGGCCCACAATATAAAAAGCTCTGCTGTTATATTCCAACCCTCCGTAATAAAGAAGGAAATGTGTTTGTTTGAGCAATTTCTATCAAGGTTGATTGTTGTTCTCCACATTTGCACATAGCAAAGATAACTATTTGTTTTGGGGCCAATCAAAACTACCCATCTTAAACTCCTTGTATACGGACCTGCTGTCAAAAAAAGGTAAGGTATTTTTCTAAAAAACAAAAAAGCTGGCCACTGCTAGTAAAGGTTACTCAAACGGAAGTAAATAGTGTATTTGTTGGGGACTATTTTAAGCTGTGGATTAATGCACATTCAGTGGGTTAGTGACAGGAACAGTGTTTTAGGGAGCTCTTAAAAGAGGATTTTGACTTTAAAAAAGTTAGACCTGTTTCAGAGTTAAAACAATTTTGCTCAACCTCATGATATTTTATCTAATCTTCCTATATTTCAGTAGATTTTATTTTAAAATATGTAGGAAGATAAATACTTAAAAACAACCCCCAACACTATAAATAATGTCCACCCTCACATATGTGTGATCTTTTTATTTAACACAATGAAAAAAATAACCAGTTTGCAGCAGTTACATGCCTGTGAGCAACTACACTCTGCTAATTGTTCTGCCAGGTGTAAAAACGCCAGTAAAAACTATTTAACATCTTGTCAGCAGCTTTTGACATAACTGGGGCGAACACAATAAAGGATTATTAACGTTATTATTAATGTGCTAACATCAGGCTATTTCCTTACAGGTTGAGTCCGTGTACAGGCTGACATAACAAGTTGTGACATTACATGGAGGACCAAAAAAAGAAAGCAGTATAATAATTGTGTTGACACTTCCCACACCTTGAAATATGTCAGAAAAAAGTGAGAGGATGTGCTATCTGGCTCGGACCTGTAAGGTCATCAACGAATTAATCCACGGAGAAGAGACAGTGGAAAAGTAATGATATCTGTGTGACAGAAGTAAATGTTTAGATTGCTGCCACTTTCATGTCTGTGTGTTAAAGGTCCCATGGCATGAACATTTCACTTTATGAGGTTTTTTAACATTAATATGCGTTCCCCCAGCCTGCCTATGGTCCCCCAGTGGCTAGAAATAGTGATAGGTGAGCCCTGGGTATCCTGCTCTGCCTTTGAGAAAATGAAAGCTCAGATGGGCCGATGAACCTCCCCTTTCTCTGCTTTGTCCGCCCAGAGAATTTGGCCCACCCATGAAAGAGAGACATCATGGCTTTCAAACGGGCAAAGTGGCAGTTGGTCAAGGCCACACCCCCACCCTCCACCTTGCTACAGACAGAAATACTACATACAAAAACCATCATCCCGCAACGCCCTGCTGTGAATACAAAATACCACATCCTAAGGAAAGCTCATTGTGGGACTGGCTCTAGTGGCTGTAATTCTGCACCAAGGCTGAATTTCAGGAAAGAGACTTCAGATATAGTATTAGGGGACCACTAAGGTCTATATAAAAGAGACTTCAGATACAGTATTAGGGGACCACTAAGGTCTATATAAAAGAGACTTCAGATACAGTATTAGGGGACCACTAAGGTTTATATAAAAGAGACTTCAGATACAGTATTAGGGGACCACTAAGGTCTATATAAAAGAGACTTCAGATACAGTATTAGGGGACCACTAAGGTCTATATAAAAGAGACTTCAGATACAGTATTAGGGGACCACTAAGGTCTATATAAAAGAGACTTCAGATACAGTATTAGGGGACCACTAAGGTCTATATAAAAGAGACTTAAGATACAGTATTAGGGGACCACTAAGGTCTATATAAAAGAGACTTCAGATACAGTATTAGGGGACCTCTAAGGTCTATATAAAAGAGACTTCAGATACAGTATTAGGGGACCTCTAAGGTCTATATAAAAGAGACTTCGGATACAGTATTAGGGGACCACTAAGGTCTATATAAAAGAGACTTCAGATACAGTATTAGGGGACCACTAAAGTCTATATAAAAGAGACTTCAGATACAGTATTAGGGGACCACTAAGGTCTATATAAAAGAGACTTCAGATACAGTATTAGGGGACCACTAAGGTCTATATAAAAGAGACTTCAGATACAGTATTAGGGGACATCTAAGGCCTATATAAAAGAGACTTCAGATACAGTATTAGGGGACCACTAAGTCCTATATAAAAGAGACTTCAGATACAGTATTAGGGGACCTCTAAGGCCTATATAAAAGAAACTTCAGATACAGTATTAGGGGACCACTAAGGTCTATATAAAAGAGACTTCAGATACAGTATTAGGGGACCACTAAGGTCTATATAAAAGCATCCAAAGAGCACCATGTCATGGGACCTTTAAATATGAAGCTAGATCTGGGGGTTGATTAACCACTAGAAGCAGGGGCTGCAACAGCTAGCATGGCTTGAGCAAAGAAATAGTCCCGGCACAAATTGCCCATAAACCCACAAGTTATAATGTTTCCATTTCGGTTCATGGATAAACAAAACAAGTTTATTAGTGAGCTTTGAGCGCAGCCAGACTAGCTATTCCCCCCTGCGTCCAGTCTTTATGCTAAGCTAGGATAACTAAATCCCCAGCTTGAGCTCCATACTCAACCCTCTCCAAGTCCAAGCGAGGTTTGACAACACTGCTACTCAAAAAGCGATTTTACAAAACTTCATATTAGACATTTATTTACTTGTTTATTTATATATTACGGTACTTCGGAACCCAAGACTTTTGTAAACTCATTTCAAGCACCAAAACAACAACAACACTTTAGGTTTGTTTTCACAAGAGATTGGAGAAATATTTAAGAAGAGAACATCAACTTTTCAGCTTCAGGGCCAAATTATCTCTTTATCCATTGCTCTGTCACTATGCAGAAAGATGAGTTTGTTCTGAACATTTTGAAATGAAACACGTGGCTATCCAGTTATATGCAAATATCCTTAAAATGTCAATTAAAAAGAAATGTTAAAATGTGAGCAAAAAAAAAAAAAAAAAAAAAATAACATAATATTGCTCCTGCTCCAACGATGAATCTAAAGTCATACGGAAAGCTGAAACACCCGTGTGCAGACTTACCCCTACACCATCCTCATGCCTGTACTGTTTCCAGGCCCGGCCCGTGTCACTGTAGAGCAGGAGGTAACTGCTGACCCAGTCCCAGCTGTCATATCGTCCCTGTGTGGCCACAGCCGTCACCTCCATCTGCTCCCTGAGATCCACCTGGAGCCATGGCTCCTGGTCGGTCACCATGGGAGACCAGCCTCCTGCTCCTGAAGGAGGGCAGAGAAATACAGACAGAGTGGGTACCATTTTTTAACAGTTTTATGAGTGAGAATAGAGTGAATAAGAAAGGAGGTGGAGTCGCCATTTTGTTTAATGACTCATTCCAATGTACGCAAATATCTTGAATATGTGGCTCTTCAGCTAAGATCCTCCCCTCAAGCTCTACTTCTAAATATCTACAGGCCACCTAAATACTGTGCAAACTTCTTTGACGACTTTACTGAACTGTTGTCTATAATCTGTATTAACTTTGACCGTGTAATTATTGCTGGTGATTTCAACATTCATGTTGACATCCCCCAGGACCGAGGGACCAAAGAACTGTGTTGTGTTTTTGAGAGCTATGGACTGACTCAGCATACGCACAATAAGGGGCACACTCTGGACTTGATTATCTCCAAGGGTCTAAACATTTCCAAGGTTGTGGTGACTGATGTTGCTCTCTTTGATCATTCCTGTGTTTTCTTTAGCGGCACTATCTCTCTGCCCAAAAGTGTTCAAACAAAGTTAATCAGAAAACGGTATATCACTGAAAACACCAGTGAATCATTCATTCAGCTTTTCTCCTCTACACCCACCCTCACTGGGGCCTCAGTCACTGAGCTTGTAGATAATTTCAACTGTAAAATTACGAATGTTATTGATGCTATTGCTCCCACTAAGGTCAAAGCTGTCTCTGGTAAGGAAAGATCTCCATGGAGAAATTTTATAGTTGTGAGAACAGAAAAAAGAGAGTGTCAAAAAGCTGAACGCAGTTGGCGAAAATCTAATCTCCAGGTCCATTATAACACTTATAAAGAGAGACTTCGCATTTATAATATGGAACTAAGGAATGCAAGGCGGTCCTTTTTCTCTGACATTATTGCCAGAAACAATAATAATTCACATGCTTTGTTTGCTACTGTTGATAGATTAACAAACCCTCCAGTACCAATAGCATCTGTCTACCAAGGCTTGCAATGACTTTGCCTCCTTCTTCACAGACAAAATTCAGAAAATCAGACAAACAGTCAGTGCTTCCATATCAAGTACAGGATATGTGTTGTCACAGTGTGCACGCAAAACAAATTCCAACATGACACAATTTCATACGATCAACCTTAAAAACCTGGAGGACATAATACAACATCTGAAAACCTCCTCCTGTTGCCTTGATATTCTACCAACGGGTGTTTTCAAAAATGTTTTGAATTGTTTGGCTAAAAAAATCAATCAGACAGCTGCAACTGATTCAGAACGCTGCTGCTCGAGTCCTCACTAAAACCAAGAAAGTGGATCACATCACTCCAGTACTGAAGTCTCTACACTGGCTTCCAGTGCCTCAAAGAATTGATTTAAAAATACTTTTACTGGTTTATAAATCACTAAACGGTTTAGGGCCAAAATACATTTCTGATCTGCTACTACATTATGACCCACCCAGACCTCTCAGGTCATCTGGGACAGGTCTGCTTGTTGTCCCCAAAGTCAGAACTAAACAGGGGTAAGCAGCGTTCAGTTTTTATGCTCCACATATTTGGAACAAACTCCCAGAAACCTGTAGGTCCGCTGCAACTCTCAGTTCTTTTAAATCTAAGCTAAAGATCTTTTTAATGTTGCTTTTCTTTAAATCTATTTTATTAACTTTAATTTCTTATACTGCACTGTAACTTTTATTCTTATACTGCACTATCAATTTTATTCTTGTCTTTTAATGTTTTTAATTTGCCTTGCCTTACCATGAAACAATGAGACAGTGGGTCGTTGTGGCATGTGCTAAGTCGCCACAGGGCTCAGATTGCAAAAAACGTATGAAGTCCCAATGTGAACAGAGGGAGAGTTTGCGAATGAAAGGCTTCAAGGTGAAGTTACACTTCAGCGGAAAATGGCGCATCCATTTCGAAATGTGTACAGCCTGGCTCGAGAACTTACAAAGAGCAGAATCCTGCGAGTTCAACAAGCTTACCTTTGTTCCAAAAGCCTCCTCTACACGATACTGAGAGTGTCTGGCATGTTTTTTTCTCTGGAAAACTCAAACCGAAGATTTTCTTTTCTTATTTTCTACAAAAGACCTACTAGTAATATTTTAGTACCTTTTCTACAATCCTAAAACAGTTTTGTGAAATGTTAGCATTCACCGACTGTAGCTCTAATTAGGTTTTGATGGCATATATGAAATTAAAAAAAGCTATAGTCCAAAGCTATGTTGGGATTTCTAGGTGAGAGATTGTGTGTGTTTGGACTTCAGTTTGGTGATTAGTTGATAAAACATTTGAATTGATAGTTTAGGTGGTTGTGTTTGTCTTCGTTTTACTACTTTCTTTCAAAAATGGTCCAATCAGATCAGCCATTATATATATTCCCCTTTGTGGCCAGATTTTGTCATTGTTGGATCAGTTTAGTCTGTTTAAATAGTTTGTTTCGACATTTTTTTGAGACTTCTCTTGCCTGCCAGCTGGGTTCATCACAGTCATTCACATAGAACAGAGATCTTCAACAGTGGGTCCTCTGAGTTGCTGCAGGGGTGCCACCAAATTATTGTATGATAGTTAAAAACAATATATATATATATATATATATATATATATATATATATATATATATATATATATATATATGTGTGTGTGTCTGAAAATATACATTGACATGAATCCAACATATTATTTGTAAAGATAAATCTTGACATTGATTATAAGCTTACTGGCCTATAGGTAAGGTAGCCATCCACAGATACAGTTACTGTTCCACATTTTAACATTAAAACATGATATATAAATATATGAATATGTCAACAATTATTATTGTATTATATTTAACACCTTAGTATTGTATGCACCATAAAAATGGTTTATCAGTGTTTTAAGCCCCCAACATCTCCTTCTGGGCAGCGCTAGGATTAGGCAATGGTTATGGTTAGGGTTAAGGTTAGGGTTAGGTGCCTTGAAGTCACTGGCCGCAGCGCTGCCTGGAAGGAGATGTTGGGGGCTTAAAACACCATTGAGCATAAAAATGTGTCTCTAAAGGCACCGGCAGCTCTACAAGATATTGTATGCCCATTGTAATATACAGCTCTATTGTATACATTATATATAGTAAGGGGTCCCTGCTCTGTCTCTCTTATTCAGCTGAGGGGTCCTTGGCCTAAAAACGTTGAAGACCCCTGTCATAGAAAGATTAAGTCACTCTCTTTGCCATACAACAGTCACTGTATTTGTATAGCGTGATTAGGAAATTTGCAATTTAGTTTCAAACTAATCTTTTTTTTCTGTCAACCAGTAATTACACACAGCCATCTTTTTCTCAATACTCTATTCTCTTCAAAATAATGAAACAGTGCCCCTCTGAACTGCAACATGTGGTAAATGCAGCAAGTCTTATACCCATGTGATCATTGCACAAATGGCTCACATTAGAGTTTTATGGGAACTGCTGGTACAGCAGGTGGGTGGTGCATATCTGAAGCATATGCAAATAATAAATCCATGCAAGAATATCTTTACTTGTACTCACCATCTCTTCTGTTGAGCTTGGCATTGTAAGCAGCATGACTGACTGATGACTGCGAGGAGCTCTGAAAGGATGACTGGGGTAATGTGGATACCAGAGGACCATTGCAATTATCTGTGAAAGAAAACATACATACATTTTTTTATATATACATCTTGTTGCATATGGTTTATATAATACATTTCACATGCAAAACTGACTATTTGAAGAATGGTTCTGAGAGGGTTACACTAGTCGCCATTCATATTCATCGGACAGACATAATAAAAATGTCATCCTTATGGAGTTCAAAGTGCATCTTCTCCTGTCGGTGGAGGAATTTTAAAGCAAGAACTTAAAGAAAGAAATAACACGGCTGCCTCACTTATCCAGTTCTCAGATACCTCAAACAGTCTATTAACCCATGCAGTGACCCTTGGAAATAGCACAGAAAACGTCTCCTTTTTTGTACACGTGTGTGTGTGTGTGTGTGTGTATGTGTGGGTGTTCTTTTCAATCCCACAGTGTGAGATTACATCACGTCCAACAGGCGGGAACAGATTAAGATTCCAGTGATCTAGACCTGTCAGTCTCATCTTCCTCTGATCCACCCTGCTCGCCACAATAAGAGCAGAGAGACGAACAACAACAGCCTCTCCGCTGTTTGGCTTTACTTGCGTGCTGAGCTGCATTACGGCGTGTATCTGAGAACATAATGAAAACTGGCACCAGCCTGATTACAATTATCCCCATACTCTCTCCATCAGCGTTCAGTTCACTCATCTGAGTGCGAGAGGCTTTTTTTGTTTTTCGGTGCCATTTTACTCAGAGTTCAGATGGATTCTGAGCACATCTGGAGTGGCAATTGGCCATCCATCTGGTAGACAAGAGCACAGCAGAACTGACAGCATGAGCTCGTTCTCCTTTTGGGCTTCCCACCGAATTTCGACTGACCTGATTTGACTGCTCTCAGATAGCTTGCCAAGAGATTTCTCTAATCCTGATTTCAAGTGTGACTAAAGTGGATCGAGCTGTTTAGTCCAAGAATCAAATTATGGCTGAGCTGCAGTTGCAGATGTTCATTGGGGGAATGAGAACAGTGGCATGGCATCTTAACACTACTGGAACCGGGGCTATGGTGCAAGCACGGCACTCTTAATCTGTCAAAAGTCTTGCCAAGTCCCACTTTTGATCCCTTAGGGATAACATCCTATCTTCTTTTCAATCTGTTTTACCCCGTCCTTTCTTGCACGATGCATCCTTGGTTGAAGAGCCGACCAAAGCCTGGACAAATACTTTGGTCCTTCCTTCATTCAATCCACCCTTAACAAGAACATATACAACAACAAGACCTTGACAGCTTCGAAGAGGTAAAAAAAAAAAAGAATGTCGATTGCACAACACATGCTCTTATGTTGACAGGTGATGTGAGTTGCTGTGTGAGTGCAGAGAAAGTTTCTCCATGTGCAAAATGTGCATCTTACAGACCCGGTTGTTGTTTACAGATTTGAGCCAAATGCCTGGCTGTCAGTCAGAAAGACTTATGGATGGAGGATGATTTGCCTGCAAAGCTGCTCCTTGGCCTGTGGGATAAGTGAAAATCCTCTGAAGCTGACTCACGATCTCGATGCAAGGCTCAGGGGCTTGAATCTTACAGGCAAATGAACCCAGACATGCATCTGAATGCATGGAAATAAACACATGCACACTGCTGCTAGCCGAGAGGGAACACTTAATCTTTTGAAATCATAAGTACACCAGCTGATATCAAGAGCTTTCAGTTTCAGTCACAGAAGTGCTAGGATGATGTTTTTTTTTTTTCTGTATAGACCGACAGAAGGCCGGCACGGAAGTGTCATGTTGACGCTCTTGGGTTTGCAGCACACTGGAGGTTATCACTGATTGTCTTGCCGATAAGAATAATAGATGAAAAGAGCACTGCCTCCACACTGACTCCAAACCGCAAACGTATTTAGAAGCCTGACGTAGTTTAGTCTGCAATCAAAATATGGTCTTTTAAAATACATTAGTGGTCATTAAAGCACAAGGCAGGTGTAATTCTGTTTTTTCGTATCCCATAAAAAGACCAAAATCTTCCCTAACCTCTCTGTGGCACTCTTACTGATGTAAATCATTAATAACGGCTCACATACATACGCACTTTATTTCTAAAAAGGTCAAGTCAACAGGAGAAATTAATGCATTTGTCGGGGACTATTTTCAGCTGTGGATTAATAAACATTTGGTGCTCTAGTGAGTATCTAGGGCTGGGTACCAAATTGCCTCCTTAGTATTGAGTATTCAAAAATGCCGCCTCATTTAATACCCAATTTCAATACCTCAGGAGTAAATCTCATCAGCGTCAGTGAGCCAATAAGCATTCTAAGATCTAATAATGCTGCTGATTGGCTGACGTTACACATTGTAGAAAAAAACTCAACGTTATGCACAGAGGTTAAAATGGATTTTATAAAACGTATTGATATCGAAAAGAAATATAATTCAGGAACCGGTACTGAAGCCACAGTATTGGTATCGGTACTGGTATCGACATTTTTGGAACGATACCCAGCCCGAGTATCTACAGCACTAGGACAGTGAACGTGGGATTAACTCAAATAAACCACAGTGCCTGCATTTGCCATAATGAAGGAACATGTCACGGTGTGGCTCATTGATGTGTTTTTATCAACAACAATGGAGCTCAATGGCACAGAGCAATAAGCTACAGTACATCAGGCTTGGCTACACAGACACATGTAAGTAGGAGTCTTTTCATGGGATTTCTTGACAATAAGAAAATGTAGAATATTGCCAGCCTTATCCTTTAATGCTCTTTATCAATGTCCCTGCTCCATCTTCTATCCTTTCATTTCAAAAAGAAAAGATGTCCCCTTCTTAACCATTAATTTCCCACTGAATGGCTGTAAATACGTTTAGATTCAGAGTGAGCGTTCATTCTGTTCTTTGGCATGTTACGTGTTAAATGAAAATCTCCAATCAATTTCATACAAATACTATTTTGAATTCAAGGGCTCCAGGCGTCTGAAAGGTGAAACAGAAATGCAGTTTGTCTGCAGGTTTAATTTTAGGTCGGAAAAACAAGAGATCTTTGGAACTGCCTACTCATCTTCTTAATTAGCAGCTATACATTAGAGCAGTGGTGGAAGAAGTATTCAGATCCCTTACTTCAGTAAAAGTATTAATACCACAGAGTGAAAGTGCTCCACTACAAGTTAAGGTCCTGCATTTAAAATCTTACTTAAGTAAAAGTATGTATGTATCAGTGAAATGTACTGAAAGTATCAAAAGTAAAAGTATTCATTGTGCAGTAAAATGTTCCCTGTCAGTGTTTTCCTCTTATATCTGATGTTTCTTGATTAATATTCCTACTGCATTAATGTGTATGTTGCATTTTACTGATGTAGATGTTTAAGGATGTGCTAAATGTAGTCTACATCCTTGACGTTCCACTTCCGGGACTGGTCCATTGCCGACGGAAATTCCGCCGGATTTCACTCATTTAGGCCGGATATCCGTTGCCTTAGGCTACCTTAGTGTTGGCATTCTAAACTCTGGTGGATTTCTGAGGACTATGGTTAACTGCTCCTCAGATCTCTGCAGGGTAAATCCAGACAGCTAGCTAGACTATCTTTCCAATCTGAGTTTTCTGTTCCACGACTAGAACAACTTTTAACATACACGTTCCACTAAAAGAAGTTCCTTCCTGAGGCTATTTTGCAGGGGCACTGCAGCTTTTCCCAATGCTTAGCACCGCCCAAGACGATTGTGATTGGTTTTAAGAAATGCCAATAAACCAGAGCACGCGTGTGTCTCTCCCAATCCGGAATGCTGTGTGGACTAGACAGACCATTCGCAGCGCTGTGGAGGAAAGGATGACTATGGTAAATGTAACTCCTTTATATAATGTTGTGTATAATCTACAGCAATTAATCATATTCTATAAAAACAACATGTGTTTGTAGCGTCGGGTGAGAACCATGTATCTCTAAAAAAAAAAGAAATTCATATCGTCAGAAAAACAGCCGTTTTCAGTATTTTCCAGCAGATCCAAGAGGCTTTGTAAAGAGTTTATTTAGCTTTAAGAAGTAGGAGAATTTTCTCCACTGTGTGAGTGTGTGTGTGTGTGTGTGTGTGTGTGTGTGTGCATGCGTGCATGCATATCCATCTACAGTATGCACTTATTAAAAAGTTTCATTATTCTTCTAACTATATGCTCTGGATACAGTTTATTCCATTCTTCTATGTGATTTCTGACTGGTTTTTTTTGTGCATTTTGTTGCTGTCTTATTTTCTGTCTCTGTGTTTTTTATTATTTCTATTTTTAATTTATTTTATTTTTTGTGCGTTTTCGCAAACTATTGAATGTTAATATGGGAGAAAAAAAAAAAAGTAGTACGATAAAGAATGTAATGTTATTTGCACTTGACGCTATGAAAAGTACTACAATAAAGTAATTTAGGTAGGATAACTTTCTCACACATAAAGGAACACTTTATCCTTCAGTTTATCTCACACATTCACATCAACACATATGAAGATACAAGGTTTTCAGTGTGGGATGACAAATTGTAACCTGAAAAGGAACTAAAGCTGTCAGACAAATGTAGTCAAGTAAAATGTAGCTACAGTATTTGCCTCTGAGATCTAGTGGACTAGAAGTATAAAGTTGCATAAAAAGAGAAACTTAAGTAAAGTACCTAAAATGTGTACTTACGTACAGAGTTGAGTAAATGTACTTAGTTACTTTCTAGTACTGCATTAGATTCAGTGTTTGATAGTTTTTCCAATGCTCTCTTCTGCTTATTAGCAAGCCCACCTTAACCTGAGTGCACAGACAGATGGTGCTTCACAAGGAAATCAAACTCAATTATCACAACAAAGGGCCATTTGTAGCACCCATGGGCTGGATATTTTAAGCTGCAGAAGCATAATCACACCTGAAGACAAATGCACGCGCAAGTCAAATAAACATGGCGCCCCACCAGACATGAAGAAGCCTGAGTTTCCTCTTGGATATCAAGTCCCAGGACATGTACACTCAGTTGGGATATGAAGAAAATGCCAAAGGGATTTCCTAAAAATAGAACATGCAAAAGAGATAGTCCAAGGGTAGAGCAGACTACTCTTCTCTGGGTGGATCAAATGTGATTAGAGTTACAACTGCAAAAATCAGACTGCAACTCACATACGTAGCTCAAAGAGCATAGTAGGAAATTAATGAACTCTTAAACCAAGTAAGTGTGACATCAACAGGTCTCAGCGGGCTGTAACTGACACAAACAATAGTCACGTTTCCACAGAGGTGTGCAGCAGCAATGGCAGTTGCTGTCAGGTTTCACAAAATTGCATGGCAAGAAAGCCAATAGCACGACACAACATTTTTTTTTCAGGTGCAGAAACCATGTCTGGATCTTACTTTCCTTATTTGATAGCTCCTCGGTCCTCAGTTGAACCGGAATTTGACTTGTCCCTCCTCGGTGAAGGCCGTCTCGAATCGCTTATTCGCCCAGAGGAGCGACCCCTGAGGTGCTATGAGCGAGGATCCACCAGAGCGGCCCTTCCTGGAAGCCGTGCAGCTGAAAGACGTTGCTAACTCCGCCCACACAGCTGATGAATTCGCTTCAGAGGAAAGGACGTCTCATCCCTGTAAAACAGGGGTCTTCAACGTTTTTAAACCAAGGACCCTTAACTGAAAGAGAGACGGAGCAGGGACCCCCTACTACAAATATTGTCTAAAACGAAATTGCATATGTGTAGGGTGGCCTAAAGCCTTTTGAATAGAATACTTAGCTATTACAGTAAAATATCCTAATAACTGTTAATGATACAGATACATGTGGCACAGTAAATCCTTTGGATTAACTGTATCTGTGGATGGCTATCTCAGTGACTACCTTACCCATAGGCCAGTAAGCAGTGGGGATTTGTATTTACTAATAATATGTTGGATTCACGTTAAGGTATTTTTATTTTTCAAAAAAATTAACAATTATTTGGAGGCCCCCCTGCATTGACTCTGAGGACCCCCTAGGGCTCCTGGACCCCCGTTGAAGATCCCTGCTTTAAAAGTACATTTCCTCGTTTCCTCTCTCCTTCCATGATTTCCTCGTCTCTCCCGTGATTCCTCGGTGGGAGGAAGGGAATGCAAGTGGAGGAGCTGGGGATGCAATTTAAGAACCTGGGATGCACACAGTGTTTAAAACGTAAGCGGAGGTCAAACCAGGCGGTCAATCAGTGTAGCAAACAAATCCAGTAGGGAGAGGCAAAAGGGAAAGGCCAAAGCCGACAAAGGCAGGAAAAACACAACCAGGCAGGATCAGAACAACAGACCTCTGGAGCACTAGGTTAACACACTAGACAATCTGGCAAAAAACTGAGGTAATGCACCGGTATATATATATATATACTGAGGGGCTAATTAGCTGATGAGGATCAGGTGAGCATGGGGGTGGGGGAGGCCAGGTGAATGGAATCAGCAGGGCCATGTTCAGCCCCGAAAAGAAACGTAGCAACACGGTTTTTTTTAAACTGAAAGGGGGGGGGGTGCGTTGAACACCCTGTTGTGTGCGCAAAGTGCTCTGCCTTTTTATTCCTATGACTTTACATACACGTCTCTGCTGATTGGGTATCACCTGAGACACAGCCAGCACCCGAGAGAAAACATATCTCAAAGCCGCTGCACGCCGTTTCACACCGTTCCGAGGGAACGTGTCGTTCAACGCGGAAATCGTAGGAAAACGGTGCACACCGTGAGAGATTTGTGCTTTACTAAGTATTTCAATTGTATGTAACTTTATAGAAAAATATTGTACTTTTTACTCCATTACATTTATTTGAGAGCTGAAGTAACTGGTTACTATCTATCTATCTATCTATCTATCTATCTATCTATCTATCTATCTATCTATCTATCTATCTACTGAATCTATCTACTGTATCTATCTAGCTATCTATCGACTGTATCTACTGTATCTATCTATCTATCTATCTATCTATCTATCTATCTATCTATCTATCTATCTATCTATCTATCTATCTGTCTATCTATCTATCTATCTATCTATCTATCTACTGTATCTATCTATCTATCTATCTATCTATCTACTGTATCTATCTATCTATCTATCTATCTATCTATCTATCTATCTATCTGTCTATCTATGTAGCTACTGTATCTATCTATCTATCTACTGTATCTATCTATCTTTCTATCTATCTACTGTATCTACTGTATCTATCTATTTATCTACTGTATCTATCTATCTATCTGTCTATCTAAGTAGCTACTGTCTCTCTATCTATCTATCTATCTATCTATCTATCTATCTATCTATCTGTCTGTCTATCTGTTTAAAAAAACTGATTTAAGGTTTGGGCTTTAATACTCTTACAGGGGGTTACATAATTGTATTACGTCTTTTACAGCACAAGTCCTTGTTATTTTCACATCCAAGTACTGTAATATTTAAATTCTGAATCAACAGATCTCTGAAGGCCTACACGTGTCTGTCTGACACGTGTCTGAGGAACTGATAAAGCAGTTGATGTCTGTGTGTCTGTCTAGTCAGTTTATGTTCCACAACTGGCTGCAAACAGTTTTTTCCTTAACAATGACTCTTTTTTCAATTAGCAGATTAATCATTTGTTCATTAATACATGGTGGTCCAATGAGAGTAACTGCAAATAGGATAAAATTGAGGAAAGGATGAAAAAACAAAAATGACTGGGATAAATTATTAGTCTATAAAAAGATTCCTGACACACAATCTAAAGGAACTCAATTTCCCATAGCTGTGAAATTGAAATTGAGACTGTTTGTATTTACCAGTTGATGAATGAGTTAGGCCATTTATCAGAGTTGTCATCCGTTAATGTTCTGTGAGTGATTATTTTGACTAATGTCTCAGCAACACAGAACAGAGTCGACGGCCCAGAGAGAGATCATTAGAAGCAAGAAATTAGTTACTAAAATATTCTCCACTTTGACCATTATTTCACTGGTATTGATCGAAAAAGCAGACACACACGAGTGTGCAAAATGATTCAGTTTTATTCTGTCATAGTCTCTGTCCTTGACTCTACACTTCCGGGATTGCTCCGGTGGCAGGAAAATTCCGCCTGATGCATGTTTCCTTTCACTTCCTTTGTGTTGGAATTTTAAACTCTGGTTGATTTCTGAGGACTATGGTTAACTGCTCCTCAGATCTCTGCAGGGTAAATCCAGACAGCTAGCTAGACTATCTGTCCAATCGGAGTTTTCTCTCGTATGACTATCTCACGGCTCCGTGCGGAGCTTAGCGCCGCCCATGATGATTGTGATTAGTTTAAAGAAATGCCATTGAGCCAGAGCCTGTTTTTCTCCCATCCCGGAATGCTGCGTGGACTACTAGCCAGACCCTCCTTCGCTCCGCAGCGTGTGGATGGTCTGGCAAAACGAGACTAATTCTGTCATAACACAAACATGGTCAATATACATATACTGTATAGTGATAATTTGCTCCTATCGGGCAATAAAACCATAAAACCGTGTAAAGCGCCTTAAAACAGTGATCAACACCAAAAGAGCAAAGGCAGTCTGATGGAGGGTGCACAGATTCAGTCAACGCAGACCACAGAGTCAATAATATCAAAGGGGGGCAGCGATAGTATCTGGTAACAGAGAGGACTCAGACCTCTGTGTGGTATTGATGTAGCTTCATATGATACCTTGCATGCACCAACAGGCTCAGTGACCTCTGTGCGGCGATAGTCCCCGAGGAGAGCCGAGGTATCCGTTGACAATTAGTCCCAAATGCTGGCTGAATTCAAGGAAGAGCACATCGATACAAATGATTGAGAAACACGGCGTGGTTTACAGCAGCACTTCATTTCTCTGAACACTGCTCAATCTTAAGGGACCTATGAGCATTTACAGGCAGGCTGCAGGATGTTTTACTAGGGCCATCGACAGCTTTAGTGATTATAAGCATCTCATCTGCCAAACATAAGTTATTCAACCCTCTTTCAGGAGTGTAGTGCAGCAGGATTTGTGTTAATTTTCTGCAGGATTTCCGGGAGAGTTTTACATAACCGCTTGATAAAGACAATGTAATAATCTTGCTAAAAAAAGGTCGGTGGTGGTGGAGGGGGAAAAAAATCGATACAGCATAGTTCCGAGGCAATACTATATCGATACACAGGCGGAAAGTATTGATCGTTAATTATATAATTGAACATGGTAATTGTTGAAACTTTTTGTTACTAGAATAATAAAATAAATAATACAATTGAAGTGAGAAGAACACAGGGAAATGTATTCTTTTTAGAGAAAACAGATTCCTTTTGGGGACATAATTTGAAGATGGAAAATAAAGGTAAATAAGTTGCAACATATATTGCAGAATAATTCAATAATATATCTTGACATAAGTGTTGTGATACTAGCGTATCGTGTGGCCTCTGGTGATTTACACCCATAGTATGTGGTAATTTCAAAGGTAGTAACCATTACAGGGTTAATATCTTAATAACATTTATGATATTTATGGTATTAGAGTTTAAGTAATAGGGAAAACCAGCTAAGTATTAACATCATCATCATAATGTTTGACAATATACTCTTTTACTGTGTTAATAGCATGGTTTGATTGCTCGTGCAGCAGTCCAAAAGTGGACAGTTTGCTTTAAACTGCTTAAAACTAAAAATAAGGTTGAATAGCCTCTAGCAGATATAATTTGGAAATGAAGATATCAATAAAAAACATTTTCTTCTGAGTAAAAAGAACAAATATTGATTTAGTAGTCTGACTTTGGTTGAGACAAGACGAAAAAAAAACATCTTTGGAAGGAGTGGTTTCTCATGGAGTGGTATAGCTTAAAAAAGAAAAGAAAAAAAGGGGCTTTCATAATCAGTTGTTCCTAGAAGGAATGGAAGTTCAGGGACATTCACACCAGTGCAAGAAGGTGATTGAGTTTTGGTCTTGCAGCTTTATATAGCATTTGGTATGGGGGTGTGGTCATGCATGGGCAGTCACTCAAGACAAGACACATTTATAGACATGATGCCTGTGTCACAGTGGTGCCCTCAATCTGTTTCTGAGATGTTTTTTTTTTTTTTTATCAAAGCTGCTGCAACAGGCGGAATAAGCCACAACAACACATACTGGAAGAATATAGACCTATAAATCGCTATACAAGTCCTTGAAATAATATTATATATTATTTTATTTAATTCAAGTATATATAATTACATTGGTTTCTAATCTGTTAATATCTAGACCAATGTACACTCCAAAGGCATTCAGTGTCAATGTTTTCTATATTTGAATGGAGACACTGCTGTGCACATTTTAAAGGTGATTCTAATATTCTTCTCTGAAAAGACTGCGTCATAGTTAAGCCGCCTACACGTGATAAGCGATTTGCTCTCTGCGCACCGCTAGGTAGGGCGCAGAGCAAGGCGCAGAGAGCAAGGCGCAGCACCGGTAATCGTCATCAGGGGTGGCAAGGAAACTATTTCCCGTTGCTAGGTAACGACATTCTGTTATCTCATTGGTTGCACTTTCAAAAAGGTCAGCGGCAACTAGGTCAAAGAAATGAAATTGAAATTTGTTTGAACTTTGAGCGCAGCGCTAAGCGGCAAATCCCAGCGATGCGCGACGCCAGGCGCGTAGTTGGGTGGCACCGCCCTCCCCATAGCGGTTTGGCCATGTATAGGCGGCTTTAGGGTTGGGCATTGTTGTGATTTTAACAATTCTGATTCCAATTCTGATTCTTCCTTTTATTTCCGGTTCTTGTAGCCAGTTAAAACGGTTGCATGCTTATTTCACAAATAAGAGGAAAGTTTTATTCATTCAATGGTCGTTTGCAGTTTTAGCTTTTTCAAAGTAAAATAAAGCCACACTGGAGCGCCACTTCCTGTAGTCCAATATGCAACACAACAAGCACCTGGCCGCTACGGAAACCAAAACTTGCGCATATTAAATTTGGAACCGATGATCGGATTTGAAACCAAATCTTCCAAGCGATTCCAAACGATTCCAATAAAGAAACACTTCCTCTGGAATGGTAATATTTGAAACGATTCCAAGTTGGAACCGGTTCTCGATGCCCAATCCTAATCGTAGTGCAGCTTCCTTCTCTCTCTAACTCTGCATGTTGATCCTGAGAAGCATCACCTCCAGATTACACGCACGTTAGTTCCAGCCCTCTATAAATACATCATAATCAATATCAAATCATACAGTGTGGAAATGCAGGACTGTGTCTGATACACAGGTAATCACACAATGCAATTACATAAAATAATGAACGGGGCTATAATGTGAAATTTGGCTACTGTATGAGCAGGCATTTTTTTCCTTTTAATTTAACACCTGATTTTTTTTCCATACGTCTGAACGTTCAAAACTGAATAATTTTCCCGTCTCGTATTTCATCACTGTAACCGTCCCTTGCTGATTATTGCATCAATCTTATTGGCACGGTCGATAGAAAGTGGGTGTTGATAATCCTTTCAAACCCTCTGCCAGTAACAGTGAAAATAAATAGAGGACTTACAGACTCTACAGCTATTTGAAGCATATTCATTGCACTCTATAGATTGGGAATTGGTGCAGCATCAGTGTGTGACCAATGGAGCTGGAAATGGAAAGGCCTCCACTGGCGCCACATTCATCACAATAGATTTTTTCTGCCCCCCGAGAGACCGGGCAGAAATTATTTCTCTAAATAGTCTTATATCATGTGTCCATTTTCTTCTTATTCATTACAATCAAAAAGCATTTTGTGGTGCACACTGGATCTGCAAAGGACAACAATGTAAAAGCTTCCTTGTACCATAAGCTTTCTCAAGAAAATACTGAATTCTAACAGATTTTTATCCACTAACAGTCCACTAACAATGATGAATACTGTGACGTGAAATACATTTGTTTACTGTCAAAGCTTTATCCATGTGGTGGCATCTATCACTAGAATGTCTCGATATTTTTCAAGTCAAAAGTTTTAGAACACCCCAATTTTTCCAGGTTTTTATTCAAATTCATGCAGTTCAATGTCTTATTGTACTCTGAAATGAAAGAATATAACAAATGAACAATTTAAGTTAAAAAAGAAATCATGGAATCAATTTATAAACCAAAATGTATTCTACATTTTTGACTCATCAAAGTAGCCCCCTTTGGCAGATATAACAGCTGAACACACTCGTGGCATTCTTTCTACAATGGAAATCAAATATTCTTCAGAAAGTTCTTCCCAACTCTGTTGCAGAAGTGTAAATGTAAATGTGTGGCACTTATAGGTTGCTTTGCTTTCACCTTTCTGTCCAGTTCATCCCAAACCAGCTCAATGGGGTTTAAGTCTGGTGACTGTGCTGGCCACTCCATGTTTTTAAGCTTACCATCTTATTCTTTTTTGCTAAGGTAGTCCTGGCATAGCTTGGACTTATGTTTTGGGTCATTATCTTGCTGTAGGATGAACCCCTGACCAACCAGGCACATACCAGAGGGTACTGCATGGCGCAGCAAAATGCTGTGGTAGCCGTTTTGGTTCAGGGTGCCTTTCACTCCGTACAAATCACTGACCCTGGATCCAGCAAAACTGCCCCAGACCATCACGCTTCCTCCTCCATGTTTGACAGTTGATGTCACACACTGAGGAACCAATGGTAATCAATGGCGTACAAAAATCCTGCGTGATGAACCGAAGATTTCAAATTTTGATTCATCAGTCCATAGCACCTTCTTCCAGTCTTCAGTAGTCCATTGGCAGTGTTTCTTGGCCCAGGCAAGCCTCTTCTTCTTATTCTGACGTCTTAGCGATGGCTTTCTTGCTGCAACTCGACCTATCAAACCTGCAGCTTGAAGTCTCCTCTTTACAGTTGAAACTGAGACTTGCTTATTACGACCACTATTAAGCTGTGCTTGAAGCTGTTGTCCTGTGAGCCGCCTATCACGCAAGCTGTTGACTCTCAGAAACTTGTCTTCTGATTCTGTTGTGGCTTTGGGTCTACCAGACCTCTTCCTGTCAGAGTTTCCCCCAGTTTCTAAGTGACTTTTGATGGAAGAATACTGTACTCACTGACACCTTGTCTTTCTTCGCAATTTCTCTGTAGGAAAGACCAACATTCTTAAGTGTTATGATGGTCTGTCTCCATTGTTAACTGCCTTTTTCCTGACATTTTTTTTAGCGACACACTACATTCTGCAGTACAATACTGTTCAAATAATGCTCACGAGGGTACGGTACCACAATGTGTTCCAACAATACTTTTATACAAACAGAGGGGGTTGTAAGTAATCCAGACAAGTTGGAACACCTGTGGGAATTGGTAGCAACAACTTTCAAAGTTTGATCAACCTCCATTGCTGGAGAACAGCTTTACGTTGTTAACCCATTTCTTGTTCCCTGAAAAAGGCCTTTTTGTAAAACACTGAAATGTACATAATTTTTCAGTTTTGGGTAACCTTACTTTTTTTTTAAACCTCAGGCAGTTCAACACTTACCTTTGTACCAACTCAAGCTATTCATTGGACTTGAACTGCTAAAATTTCAATACAAAAATGGTGTTCTAAAACTTTTGACCAGTATGTATATATATGTATGTATATATATATATATATATATATATATATATATATATATATATATATATATATATATATATTTATTTATTTATTTATTTATTGGCATATGCCATGATGCCACACTGACTGGAGCATAAATTACTTTAGCACCAACATTTCACACACACTCACATGATGAATAGAAATCTTGTGACAGCAGCATCTGTCTGTGTAGCTTCTCCACACAGCCAAATGACTCATTAGAAATGCATCAGAAGGAACACAATGCTTTGACCAAGATGAAAAAATACCCTGTAAAGGTCTCTTTATTTCATGTCTCTGCCGAGCTGCAGTCAATCACAGATCATGCAGAGAGCTCTGAATTGCTGTATTTACTCACAGTAGAATGAACACACAGTCCTCTGAAAAAATCATTTCATTCTAATACGGTTTCTGCAATTTCCGAAATTGATTCTCTCTTTCTCTGTTAAAATCTCAAATATCTCTGTTTTGTTCTATTTGGCGGCACCTAAGGAAACATGGGGTAATTGCAGGTGTTCAATTCAACTTCATTTCAGACACACAGGTCCATCTCAGTATACAACGCATTCTCATGAACATATTTAATTTTATACTTTTTATTGATCCCCAATGGGGAAATTACAATTTACATGAAATCACTACACACACACACACAGACACACGATGGGGGGCTACGGTGCCTTGCTCAAGAGCACCTTCTCAGAGGTGGACTGGCATCTCTCCAGCTATCAATCCACACTCCGTACTTTGGTCCGTACAGGGACTTGAACCAGTGGCCCTCCCTACGGCCAACTCCCTACGGACTGAGCTACTGCCACCCCTATGGTATGATATTGTACGAAAATGTATGCACACCAAACCGTATGATATCCTACAAGATTAGGAGACCATTCGGCTAGTTGTTACAGAGCTTTGTGACCAGGGCTACAGACCTCCGGTAGTTGGTGGTTCAGTTACCCAAAAATCTGTGACTTTGAGCCGGGTACAAAGCACCGCAAGCTGCCAGTCGTTTCGGCGGACATTACGGTTACATTTAGTCCACAAAATATGAGCGTTTTGCCGCAACGAAAAGTAAGATTAGGCGACAAAAAAACGAGTTGTTAAGATTAGGAAAGAGATTGTGGTTTGGATTAAAACATTTCTAAATAACAAGCATTGCCTAGGTGAAAGGCTTTAGTTTTTCCCGGGAAGCGAACTCCGCTCTCTCGCTTAACTTTCTTGAACGAATGGTTTATGAGAACAGGCCGCAGTATGAAATACAAGCCTCAATCACCATTGTGTTATCTCATTCGGAGATAGATAGTGATTTAACAGACATTTATTGGTGATTAATATACTTTAAGGGTTTTCATGATAACTACCAGTTTAATGAGGATTTTTCTTTCTATTTTTATACCAGCTTTAGTTTTCCGTTTTAGTTCGCATGTAAATGCTGCAACTACTTATCAGTTTAATTTCATTTTGAGAAGTAATTATTTTAGTTTAGATTCTTTTAGTACGGTTTTTCTTATTTACTGCAAAACCTGCAAAAACTGCAAAATAAAAAAGTCAACAAGATAAAAGAAAACATATTTACAAAAGAATAAAAACTTTTTTATTTTTTTTTACAAATTACACCCAACTTTCGGCTCAATTTCATAGATATCAGACATAATAGTTTTTTTTATACAGATCAGGTTATTAACGGTTCACATGTCCTATGGGATCAGTAAGATGAGAGTAATCCTTGAGACATAATCATATACTATTTCTGTATATAGGGTCATTCCTCCATTCCTCCACATTCCTTCCAGCTGGTTTAGTCTCTCAGAAGAAATGCGCTGAGGAAAAGTGCCTGTCCTGTCAGACAGCAGTGCTCTGCCTCATTTACTTTTTGATAGATTCATAAGGCCTTGAATATGTACAGCGGTAGGTGTTCCTTGAGTGCCTGCTTCACATTCATTAGACGAGCGAATCTGCAGCTGCATCGTCTCCTTCACACACTCACACCCTCACACACGCACACCCTCACTTCTGCTGTGATGCTTAATGCCAGCGCGGCTCTAGCATGTTCCAGGTGCTTCAGATAGGAAATAATTAGCTGCAAAGTCGCAGCTCACTGAGCTAACAACTTGAAGCATGAAATTTTAAGTAAATAAATGTGTGGTGCTTTTTTGCTAAACCGGAAACAGATTCTATCTCATAAAAGATGGATGGCCGGCACTGCGGTCTCCACCTGCTGCAAGGGAAACACTGAGAGCGTCGCAATATTCCTCCCACAGACCTGTGGTGAAGAGTGTCATATAATTTGGAAATGAAAGCTCAAAGACTCATGTTTCCACTCAGAGCATGAAATATTCCCTTAAAAGAAGCCTCACAAGGCTAGGCTGTATACACAGAGGTGATGTGCTACTGGTAAAGCAGATTATATTAATTATGCTAGAATGCTGCAACAACACTGTATTGGAAAAGTACAGTGGGAAAAAAACAGCCTGTTTCTCATGAACCATTCGTTCATCAAGCTACAAAATGTTAAGCTCTGTAATTTGTAAGCATTCTAAGTTTTTTTTGGCTGTATGCACTCCAAAGACATGCTGATGCATAAGAAGGCGGCTGGCCTCGTAGGAAAGAGATTGTGGTGGATGGGTGGGTCATAAAACACAGGAATTTCAAGCCAGGGAGCAGAGTTTGCTTCCCGGGGAAAACAAAAGACTTTCACCCAGGAAATGTACGTTCCTTGGGAGTGTTTTAATCCAAACCACGATCTTTTCCTAAACTCAACTAGTCATGGTGCCTAAACTTAACTTTTTAACTTAAAACAACTAGCAACTGCCGCTCGGCATCATGGACCAGCCGGCGGTCTCCTAGTTCCGTAGGATATCTTTTTGGTTTTGGTGTGTAAACATTTTCGTACTATATCTTATTGACCAGTTTAATGACAATGTGTTGGGAAAAACATGTTTTAGCAGCAAGTAAAAATGCCAAACATGTGCTGGTTCCAGCTTCTCCAATCTGAGGACTGGTTGATTTTACTTGTCTAACATTGTTGAAATTTAAACATCGTTTGGTTTTGGACTGTTGGACTGTGACAAAAACAAGCAATTTTCAGATATCATCTTGGGCTCTGGGATATTGTGATGAGATTTACTTTTTGATTTATGTCTGTATTTTGGCATTTTAGACAGACTAAATGATTATTCATTTAATTAAGAAAATAATCAACAGACTATAATTGAAAAGGAAAACAATCAATAGTTGCAGCCCTAAGTTACATATTTGTATACATTGCTGTAATAAATTCCTCATAACATAATATTAAGCTCAACTGCAAAAGCATTTAGTTGCATTACTTATTAAATTACTTTTGGTTACAATCCTATGTCAAAGTTCCATAAGAACAGCTCCAATGCAACCCCATTCCCACATCTTCTGTATTAAAGTTGTGTAGAAACAGTAAACAAGACCTGGTTTAACAAGCAACCACAATGTTTAACGGATAGCTTGGCCACCAGTTACTGCACATTCACAGATTACTTACAGTACCTTCCAACTCAATGTAGGCTCACCAGTGCTAGCTAAGAAGACATAACAAGTAAATAGGACCACTTGGGAGTTAAAACAAAAATCCTCTATACCAGGGTCTTCAACGTTTTTCTAGCCAAGGACCCCTTAACTGAAAGAGAGACTGAGTGGGGACCTCATACTGCATATATTGTATACAATGAAGTTGCATATTAAACTGGGCCTACAATATCCTGTGGGACTGCCTAAAACCTTCATACATATATTTTTCATAGAATACTAAGATATTAATATATCCTATTCATTTTTAAAATGATTTTATAAATTATGTTTTAATGTTAAACATACATGTGGCGCTGTGAATCCTTACACTGTATCTGGGAATGGCCTTAGTGACATCCTTACCTATAGGCCAGTAAGCCTATCATCAGTGGGGATTCATTTTTAATAATATTATGTTGGATTAATTTTATTAAGTTTTTTATTTTAATTTTTGAAAAAAACTTAAAAAACACAACAATAATTTGGAGGCCCCCCTGCATGGACTCTGAGGACGCCCTAGGGGTCAGGGACACCCTGTTGAAGATCCCTGCTCTACATTAAAGATAACGCATTTCAAGTAGTGCCAATGGTATAAACAGGTCCACATTTCCTGTCTCCTAAATGGGCGTGGCCTTGTTTGAAAGTGTACTGAACGTTGTGTGGGTGGATGAAAAGTTATATTTGTATAATTTTTTATTTTCTTTTGCTAACATTATATATTTGCACAGCTAAAAGACATATTTAGCATCACAGAGATCAGTTTTGTTAGAAAAGTTGATCTCTTGCCAGATCTCGCGACCTGTTTCTGTCTCAGTTTGGTCCTGAGACAGAAACAGGTCTCAAACTAAGTTAATTTCTCCTGATGTCATTTTGCACATATTTAGATATGTGAAGAATGGGTCCAATAGGCGAAAAAAATCGCTCATAATCTGTGTTCACCTAAAGAGGCGTGGGCCGTGGCGGAGCCCACGTGACACAGATACTGAACTACTCTGAGTTGGGGCGTCTCTGTTCTAAACCGTCTCTGGTTATAAGAAGGCATATTCATCCTCTTTTGGAGGAGGTGGCCTCAGCTAAGTCCTTGACTGGTCTCATTAATAAAAAGCACCATGATAAAACTAATACTAAAAATACTAATATAATACAAAATGTATGAGTTTTACCGGGTTAAGTAACTCAAATGTAACTATTAATCAACTTCTTACTGAGAAAAGTGGTCACATTGACTCAGTATTGTAGTAATGCACATGGCTTTGGTGTTTGCCAAAGCCATGGACATTATTTTTAAGGATCTAGTAAAACGCATGCTAAATTACAATTTAACAATCTGGCCTGGGCATCTTAGTAGTAAATATGAAACCCCTCCAGCAAAAGTGGTCACCACTGCCAGTAAAGTAATTAAGGAACCAGGGAATTGTGCACAGAACTGAATACAAAGCTCAATGAATTTTACAAGAAAGCATTCACCCCTCATGTTTCTCACTTTTGCTTATAACTGACATACTAGCTGGAGAGTAGGCCTATCTTGTGGTTAGCAGTTGTCAAGACAAATGTCTACCAGTGGACAATTAATTGGTATTGTACTGTGTTTATAAAATGAACAGGAAAAAAAATCAATGTTTCCATACATTTGTGAATTGCTACTCTGTTGCCAATCACTTGGCAATTACTGTACAGGTCATGCCAATAAAATATCAATTAACTCCTGCTGTAAATGGCCGATCGAATGCTGACATATCCAGTGACTTACAGTACTTAGTCTCTTTGTAAAGCAAAAGAAATTACAGAGGGACTTCTGACAGGAAGTGACAACCAACTAGAGCTATAACAATTCCAAATTTTCCTGTACAATTAACTGTCTCCAAAATAATCGTGATTAACAATGTAGTTGTCTCTTTCAGACAAATCTAAAAGATATGTATTTATCTATTACTATTTTAAACAATTTAAAGTTTAAATGAATTTCAGGAAATGTTTGGTTATACTTTTGGTTATATCACTGTTATGTGACCCAGATATTGTAATAACCCAAGTACACAGCCTATAAAGTATAACAAGCCTCTTCATTATCATAAAACATTCTATTTTATATTTTCTATATTTTATTAAAATAACATAAAATTGACAATAGAACATGTATCATCATCAATACAAAACAAAGCATTGATCATTAACAAAAAAAAAATTAAATTAGGAGTACAAACAAAAGTCATCACTATTAGCAAAACTGTGTGGCAAAATAGTCATCACTGCATCTGTACTTACGTTTTTTTTTAACTGTATCCCCATGTCATATATCATTCTTGTTGCTATGAACATGTATAGGGACCAGTGCCAACAACTAACAAAAAGCGTAGCTTTAGCTCAACAGTCCGACCAATAATCAACAATTACCATCAACAGTCATACCCCTTAGGACCTTAGCCAATGTTAGCAATTAATTGCAGTTAAACAAAGAAACCGTCATTACGTAAAACAATTATTTAATAATTGTTACAGGCCAACTGCCACCTGCCAAAGCCACACAAACCAGCCATGACACATCACTGCTTCCCTTCTCTTGTTTCTCACTGGTAAATACGAGAGCAGCTCTTTGACCTGCAGGAGCATCTCACCATTTCATCTCAGTACAGTATGTCAGACCTGATCACTGCACACATTTGAGAACCACAGAACTGCCATGAGAGAGTAATGCAGCTGTCAGTTTAGCTCAGTTCCTCACCTTAACATAAACTGCTTAAACCCAAACACAAGCCTGGTGTCACCCTCGCGCTCAGAGAGCAAAGATAAACCAAGAGGTCATATGCTGGTGTATTGATTTACTGTTGAGGGATCACTTTTTACATTCTTAACATGACATGGGCAGGAAAGGTCCAAAGTGGCGCTTGAAAGCTCCATTATTATTATTTTCATATTTCACACAAACAGAAAAATGTTGTGCGAAATGAGCATTATAATGATGATGTTGTTATTCTTAGTAGCATGGCTGAAAATATAAACTGTGGTGCAAAGGGTGCAGCTAGAGAGATAGGTCACAGAGTCATTAAAATAAAAATGTGTATCCCTTTGGGAGCATGCAAGAATGTTGACAATCTACTCATTAGATTTCATGTGAAAGTGGAAGTATAAGCATGAAAATGCACTATATTAAACTATAATGAAATGTGCTTTTAGTTGTTGTATATAAGACCAGAATGTAATGTGTTTTTATCTGATGTATTTGTATTTTTATGTTTTTTAACATAAAGCTAATTCTTTAATTTGAAAGCTAACTTGGGGGCACTTTTTTCCCTAAATAATATTAATTAATGTACCATGTCCCTTTTTAAAAATAAAGAATTAAGATACAAATGTTAATACACATAACTTTCTGTGTGCCATGGTTGTCTTTCAAGTAAAGAACTACAATTACCAATAATACAGATTGTATTGCTGCTGTGCTTTGGACAGTGATTTGATATATCAATTCAATGAGCTGTGATCCAATATCAATAATGCAAAGTAAGAATATATATATATATATATATATATATATATATATATATATATATATATATATATATATATATTTATATATATATATTATAGTACATATCATCATATTTAAGATGCGGCTTTGTTTTGAAATTCCTTCTTGATTTTTTTTAAATAGTCATTTAATTGAGCATAGCGATAAAGTTTTTAAATCATATTTAAGTTGTTTTTTTGTGTTTAATGGGCTTATGATATTGTCTCATATCGATTGCAGGGCCATCAATTGAATCAAATTGTATCGTGGCAGACTACCAGCAAATATCATATTGTGATAGAACTTGTGATTTACACCTCTAGTTGTTGGACTTCTAGCCCATTTGTATTCAGGACAACCCCCTTGCCTCCCTACTATACTATATGTCTATGTTCTTTCATGTATTTTAACATGCCTTGCTGTAAAACCAATTGCCCTCCGGTGACAAAATAAAGTTAAAAGGTTGAAAGTTGAAGTTGATTCCAGGGTTATGTGGGGAAACCAGAGCAAAATATGAATCAGAAACAGGCAGGAGCTAAACATACTGATATAAAATGTCTGAATATTCCAACCTGGTCTGGTAATAAAACCTATTGTGCCATCCACTGACAGAAGGAGCTCTTATATCACTGTTAAATGTCTTATGTCTGTTCCTGTGTTGGCAGTTTGTATTCTAATTACCATTGCTTCTTTTTTTATATCCACTATTTCTCTTTATATGCTTTAACAACACAGATATTGTGTCATGTGATGCGAATAAAGCTGGAAACGTGTTTTGGTTGTAGATGCTGGACAATAGACAGGAGGCAGTATTTTATGAACATCTTTTACTGTAAAATCAACAATAAAAGACCACTCAGTTGCCAGTTTACTAGATCAACTTGGCTACTGTAAAAACTGATACAGTCTAACAAAACACCCCCACCCCAGTATTTCACTGAGGGCAGACTCAAGACTCAGAAACCCCTCAGCTAGATGTGTATCACTGACAATGACACTTTTTGTATTAACTGTGACTCATGTTTGTAGGATTTGTCTTTAATTTGGGTATGATGTGTTTTAACCTGGATGTGCTCTTTGTTCCCAATGCAAAGAATTTCTGCAACATGGGATAAAGATAAATGAAGAGAGACAATAGGGTTAAAACTATTATTTTCATTATCAATTATTCTGTTGATCATTTTATCGATTGATCATGTCAACTATAAAATATTACGTTTGCTCGACCAACAACATTGAAAAGCCCCTTTAATATTCAGTTAACCATGGAGAGCAAAGAAAAGAAAAAGCCTTTACATTTGAGAAGCTAAAAAAAAAAAACACTGCTATTGCTGTCACATTGTTTGAAAAATGACTTAAATAATTGATGGTTTATTAAAATTGTTCTAACCTCCACACATTCTCACCCACACAGTAATGAATACATTAATGAAAGCACTCAAGCAATTAAACCCAAAGCTAAAACTGTACAGCTTCACATTTAAAATGAAAACCCCGTAGGGGGGGAGAAAAAAAGAAAAGAAAAAAGAAGCAGTGTGTCTTTATAGTGGCAGCTCCAGCAGGCTGTGTGAGTGTATGGAGTGTGCATCTATCCTCACGTAGGAGTCGACCAGTAACCACAGCTGCTGTCTGTGCAGTACAGCTGTGGCCAGTCAGCACTTTCTGTTGTCCAACACACACCAGCAAAACATGTCTAAAGACTCTTAGACAAAAAAAAAGAAAAGCAGCTTTGTCTGCCAAATAACCCGAGGTGTAGCCTCCAGCCAAGAAACCCCGGGCTGCAGAGTGAGCACAGTCGCTTCAGACTGCGTTTGACTTGTGAATGAAAATAAATGAACCTGTTTGCATGACCTTCCTATAGCACAGCAATAGTCCAATCCGCTCAACAGAAGCACAGGCGAGAATCAACAACTTGTTATGCGCACGACAGTGACACAAAGGGGTCTTAAAGTGCTCTTCAAAGTACAACATTTTAAAAATGACCAACAATAGCACAGCTGCATCTGTAACAGTCACGATGGCTCCTCTGCAACAATAGGACAAAGATACCAGCCAGGCGTCCAAACTTCAGCTCCTATCTGATTCCGTTATCAGCTTGCAACGCAGACCGGAGAGGAAGAGGAGCTTACAGGTGAGCTTAATAGGCGGTACGTATATACTCACAGTGAGGGGCGGCGGAGGCTCCGCCAAAGACGCTCAGGGTATAGAGGGTAAACATATGCAGCAGAAAAACCATCTTCCCAGTCGTGGTGTGGTTATTATCCGTGTGTCCGCAGAGAGAGAGAGAGAGGGGGGGAAAAAACAAACAGAGGAGAGGTTCCTCCTCGCTCCTCCGGCACGGAGGGATAGAAGGAGTCTGATGTGGAAGAGCAAACCGCTCCAACGACGACACTCCCTCACTATGAGGCATAGCCCGCCTCTCTCTCTCTCTCTCTCTCTCTCTCTCTCTCTCTCTCTCTCTCTCTCTCTCTCTCTCTCTCTCTGCCTGTCTCTTCCTCTCTCTGTTTCAGTCTATATTGGCAGAAAAAAAGAGCATTGTGATGCCCAAGCATTGCTAAAAAAAAGAAATGCACCACAGAGGACAGCTATGTTCACAGCGTCAGCAGCAGCACTTCCTAATGTATATGTTTCGAAGAATTTCTGTAACTTTAGTGTAAAATAACAAGTATGGTATACAAGCTTGGAGTAGAAGGAGTGTTCTCGCAGGTAATAGCACAATTGGTTACTCTTGAATGCGTGGCCGAGAGCCAATCATTGTGATGCATCTAATTGGAGTGAGGTTTTTCATCCTATTGTGATTTTTTTTGTTGTTGCAAAGAGCAGAAACTGTACCAGTCTTTTTGTCTCAAATTTAAATATGTTTTATTGGCATGAGCATATAAGTACAGGACTAAGAAACAATGTGGCTCAAGGTTTATGTAGCCTATAAACAAGACTATGAGTCTACTTTCCTTCTTTTTTTTTTAACCATACATTAAAGGTGCATTATGAGTTCCTGCATGGTTTCAGCGAGATTTCATTTTTGTCTCAAATCGTAGGCATCTCTCCTTGATCCGCTAGCTGCCTGCCCCCTGAATACACCGTGAAAAAGCCTGGTCTCGGGAGACAACACAGGGGTCGTAATGTCAAACAAACACTAGGGGCACAGGCTGTGCACCAAAATACAACAAACCACTCCAGCCAATCACTGACAAGATGGTTGGGGGAGTTGGTGGGGTGGGGTAAGTGACAGTTAGGGGCCATCCACACAGAAACGTTTTTTGTGCAAACGCACATGTTTTGCATCGTTTGGGCCAACCGTCCAAACGAATCCTGTAAACGCACCGTCTGAAAATGCACTTTTTTGAAACCTGGTCTCAGGGTGAAAAAATCCGAAAACGGCTCTCTTTTGGCTTTGTTTGGACGGCGAATTACAAATACGTCGTATTGATGATGTCATCGCCACACCTCGACCTCTTACCCGCACTAGTGCTAGTGCACGCGGTCACACACGACTGTGGTGAAGCTAAGCGAGCATATCCCATCTCCATGGTCAAACCAGCTCACTTCATCTAAATACTTTGTCTCTGCTCCCTGACACTTCCCTCTGCCCTGCCGGTCCTGGATTCTACACAAGATATATTGCTAACGTTATGTAGCCAACGTTAAACATCGCTAAAGTAGCTGACCGCTAGAGCAGTGACGTAGCTAACATTAGCTGCTATGGTTGTTTTTAAAGTGGAAGTAGACAATTTATCAACTAGCTAGCTAATCTGTCTGCTTATCACCTCCTTGAACAGATTATAGCAACTTTTACCACGGCTTATTGTAGAAAGGCTACCGCAAGAAAACCGTAGATTATCAAAAAGACATCATTCATGGATCATTGATGTTTGTTTGACTGCCGATGTTAGCTAGTAGCGTGCTGCAATCCGATGGCAGACAGAATTGCAAAATAAAAAGCAATCCAACAGCACATTATACAATGTAAACAAAAACACGTTTTCTTGCGGCAGGCTTTATAAAATGAGCAGTGTTGAAAGTAATTATAGTCCACGGATGTATTAAGAGAACGTTAGTCTAGGTAGTCATGTTATGATGGGAAGTGGAAGTGACAATGCTCTTCTTCTCCGTTTTTTTGTGAATTTCTGTATCGGAAACAGCGCCACCAATAGGCCTGGAATATGAAGTAGCGTGTTGAGTCATTTACAAATGGATTTGTTTGGACGCAACTATTCTTGAAACGAATCCAGGGAAGACGGGTAAAAAAAAGATCGTTTTGGTACATGTGCACGTGGCCTTAGTCAATGACAATTACTGAAACATGGGGGGAGGGGCAAAATTTGAAACGTCAACAGAAGTGACCATGCAGGAACTTATAGTGCACCTTTAAGTGTTTTTACTGATTTGAAACATTCACTACTGTGATTTGTAAGGCAGAAAATAAAAAAAAAAAATAGATGATGCAGATCATGCAGTGGGCTATGTGTCTGCTGCATAGTGGTGTCCCTACTGTTGTCTGTATGGCACCCCTTGAAGGGGCCCCATGACCTTCTTCATTCTGCTCTTTTGGTGAACTTTAATATTCATTTTCCAAACACAGTGTGAAATGATTTTTCAGAAATGCTTAATTTTACAATTAATTTAGTTGGACATACATGAGTCAGTTTAGAGTCAGTCAGAATTCACGCAGTATTTGTTTCAGGGACATTGTGTAACAGGACAATATTTAATAGCAAATTCAGTAGTTTGCTAATTACTCCCTTTATACTTATATATACTATACATTACAATTAGGCCTACAGTAAAACTAACTGGGGCAACAAAAGTATAAAAATAATAACAGAATAACAAAATATAAAATATAGTTTAGCAATTAAATGTGATGATAATAGTGAGAGCCATAGAATAGCAGAGATAATAAAAAATAAAGAGGTAGTAGATTTCAGAGGAGCTCATCACAGCTTTATGTGCTGTTGTACTGGTTTTCCCTCTGGCTGCTGTGCTGCTTCAAAAGCCTATGGCATGGTCAGTTTCCCCCCACAAGTAAATACTGAATTTCCTTTTAGTCTGAGAGAGTATCATATTCTTGGTATTTGAGTATTATTTTGCTGAAGAACCTGATTCTTCTGTGCTCATACAGGCTGCAGTGTAAAAGGAAGTGTTGCTCTATCTCCACATCTCGTTGTTGGCAGAACTGACTCAGTCTGTTTTCTCTGGGTTGCCAGGGTTGTCTTTGACAAGCAGTTTTAATGGCCAATTCCTGGTCACTTTTGTGGTCATATTTTTATTCATTATTATTTTATTCATCTCTGTTTCTGATTGATTGCACGTTACACACTTTGAATTGGCTATTGAGTATTACTCAATTTACTTTTTGTAAATTGAGTTTTTGTTGTGGATGTCCAGGGGCTGGTGCACTCTTTCATTTGCAGGGAACTTCTCTCTATCTTTTTCTTTTGGCAACACAGATCTTTGTACATGGCCCATGCATGACTACCGCATAATAATACCAAAAAATAAGCTAGTCATGTTTTGCACAGTCACAGCAGAAAATCTACCTGATTACCCATTTAGCTTTATAGGCATGACCATAATTAGGTATAGTCAGGCTAGGAGGGGGGCGCACATATATATATATATATATATATATATATATATATATATATATATATATATATATACACAGTACAGGCCAAAAGTTTGGACACACCTTCTCATTCAATGTGTTTCCTTTATTTTCATGACTATTTACATTGTAGATTCTCACTGAAGGCATCAAAACTATGAATGAACACATATGGAATTATGTACTTAACAAAAAAGTGTGAAATAACTGAAAACATGTCTTATATTTTAGATTCCTCAAAGTAGCCACCCTTTGCTTTTTTTGATAACTCTGCAAACCCTTGGTGTTCTCTCAATGAGCTTCATGAGGTAGTCACCTGAAATGGTTTTCACTTCACAGGTGTGCTTTGTCAGGGTTAATTAGTGGAATTTTTTCCCTTATTAATTAAAAAAGCCAAGGGTGGCTACTTTGAAGAATCTAAAATATAAGACATGTTTTCAGTTATTTCACACTTTTTTGTTAAGTACATAATTCCATATGTGTTCATTCATAGTTTTGATGCCTTCAGTGAGAATCTACAATGTAAATAGTCATGAAAAAAAGGAAACGCATTGAATGAAAAGGTGTGTCCAAACTTTTGGCCTGTACTGTATATTAAAAACAATAATAGTAATAATCCAATAATAGATTAGAATAGTCTACAAAGAAAACAAACTTTCTTGAAGATAAATCTAAAGAAAGAATATACATGATATGATGAAATATAGTTTACAGGGGGTTCTCCTTTGGTGTCAGCCATAGAAAGAGATGAAATAAGATTTTGAAGATGCTCTGCACAGTTTCATGTGTTGTTCTACTGGTTTTCCCTCAGGCTCTGACACATATCGCTATTTCCCTGGCAGTGTCAATTTACTCCCCAAGTAAATGTTGAATTTTGTTTTGGTCCGAGAGTGTGTCGGATTTGTGGCATTTCCTGTTATACAACCATCACAATACTACGTAGCATCCACTAAGGAAAGACAAACAAATTATTGCAAATATATCCTAAACAAAGATAAGATGAGATATACAGGAGCTTAACATTTGAATAGAATGATGTTGGGAAGCATAGAAGAGAAGACATCAAGTAGAAATGAAAAAGAGGAGCTTTTCCTCTGTAGATTCTTTCAGCAGCATAGTTGCACACAGCTCCCTCTCATTACACATTGGAAATAAATGTTCCCACTCTGACACTTTGTAAATCCATTTATAAATCAAATCATGGGCTTTTTCCGTGTTTCACTGAAGTTACACTTATTTATAAGGGTCCAATTTCCTAAAAATATCACTGATATGAATATCCATAGGAAGGTTCCAGGAAAAGTAAATGTAATTTGGTACAAAAATGGGAAAATTGACACATTCCAATTGGTGCACTTTCAGGAATCTGGTTTAAACCAACTCCAGTTTAATTTATAGAATCATTATTTAGCTGAACATGGACGAAAACAGGATGGCCTTCTACAGGCAAGCGTATAAATTCAACATATATGGAGAATAATGTTTCAGAGATATTCCTCGGAAATCAAAAATTACATAAATAAAGCATAATTACCACCAAATACTTATTATTATTAACAGTACACAACTTTTACTTGTAATGGACTATTTATAAATTGTAGTTTTTTTCTTTTAATTTAACTTATATTCATTGATTATCTGTGCCACTTGACACAGCTCTAAGCTTTACTATCACCTTCTAAAGTTGGCACGGCTATTGTTTGTGGCCACCTAGTGAATGTAAGTCCAATATTTAACCTCCTTTTAGCTCTGTTTTGGTCTCCACCAACTCCTGAAGGAAATACCTGACTCTTTATCAGTTTAAAGCTCCACTGTGTTGCTCAGTAGCTACAGTACTGTACGTGCTCACTTTGTGTGCTGTTTGGTGCTTAGCCAGTAGCCTACAGTGGGGGGTTTTGGAGCTTTTTTTTCTTCTGTTAAACGGTTGGTTGCTGTGGCTAAAAATGTTGCATAATGAGAGTGATGAGACTGAACCAGAACAGTCAATGTGTGTGCCATAAAGCAATACAATGAGATAATAGATCCTAAAAAAGTAGAGCGGAGGGAAACTACATAGTCGGGTGATAATTATCCGTGGATTCTGCACTATGAATGAACCTTTTCGCATTACATGTCATCTGATCGTTTGTTGATGAGGGAAAAATAGTTTAAAGCAGCTTTAAATAAAGGATGTGAAAATATCTTCCAACAATCACACAACTTATTGCTGAACATTTTCCTACTCTCTTTCCCTCTTTCCTGAATGTGTTTTTTATTTTCTTGCATTATCTTCAGTTATGGTCGGGGGAAGTTGGGGTTAGTGGCCATCTAACACAGTGAGGAAACTCCAGAATGTTCCCCTGCATTTATGCATCTTGTTATGAACACACAACTCTGTCTGCTTCCTAGGAATACTGTGCATTTTTATTTATTGTTCAATATGTTATATTTACGTCTGTCGGTTTATGAGCTACTGACACTGTGAGCTGAGCCGTGTCAGCTTGTGGTGGCTGTTCGCAAACTTAAGATAGATATTGCTGTGTATGTGAGATCAGAGAGTCAGTTTGCTAACTTTAGGACTCTTTGTTTCTCATGCTACTGTAAAGCTACATTTCCGCATTTTAGAATACCGTGATGGAGTGCTTGTCGCTATTCTCTGGACTCATGACTCGACTTGGACTCACGCACTGATGACTTGGACTCGAGGATTTATGATATAAGACTCAGGAGTTGGATGAATTTTCTAATTACTTTGATGTAAAATAGGCAGTGATGGAGTACTCGATTTCTGGACTTGTCGCTATTCTCTGGACTTGACTCGGACTACAACCGTGATACCTGATATTATCCTGACTAATGACCAACACGACTGCTGTTTAGCAAAAGTGAGTCTTGCTTTAATTTCCCTTTTGTTTTTCTTCTAGGATGCTCACTGAGATAAACTCATTTCATTACTTGTTTCATTGTTTGATGCTGTGTGGAATAATTTAGCTTCCTAAGCAATGAGTGTGTTGGGAGCAAAAGTTTATGTGTATGTTGTCTAAGTAATTATTTAATAAGTTATGATTCCAGTAACAATACCCTTCAAGTAATACATAGAATTCTTAATTTGATACCTTTTTCTTTTAACTTCATTCTATACAGATCATCTGAATGGAAGCATCTTTGCATGCTGAACCGCCATATGCACTGGGCTCGACTTTACCACACCACAGACTGTATGGGTTGTAGCTGCAGCGTTAATGGGGCAATCACATGTCCCATTAAACCAAAGAACGCTTGCAGTGAAGTAGTAGTAGAACCATATACATAGTTTTTTTTTCTTATAGATCTGGGTACACAAAGGATCAAATGCAGGTATCGTTTGGCAGAAGTTTAAAATCTACAGGGTACTGGGTTATTTTGGTTGATACCTTAAAGGTATTGAGTACCGATACTCAGTCCTAATGCTCTCAATCCATTATAGTGCATATATTACTATACTGTTATGGGTCATAGTAGCTGGGGGGGCTCAGGCAGTTGCCTACCTTGCCGATTGGTAAAGTCTGCCCTTGAACTCATGAATAGATTTTTATCACGGCTGTGAAGTGTAATTGTAACTTCTGCCTGTTTTTTGGTTAGTTGGACACTGATTGTGCAGGAGAACACTCTCCCCTCAAGGACACTATCATCAGAAGTGCTCGGGCCTAAATATGAGAGTTCTTTGCATCCGAAAACTCCTGCTCATCCATCATGTGGAAGAGTGAAACTCTCAGCAGTGTCTGTGTTTCCCAAATTAAATTCTCCACAGTGGCTGCATCAAAGGACGATTCACTCAGTAGTTTTGTGCCAGATAGAGGATCCTGACAGAGCTGCAATCATATAGGTGTCACAGATTCAGGTGATGTGTGAGCCCCCCAAAAAAGGGAAGCGTACACTTTGATCCCCTAGATAGCCCTAGCAACACCATTTCACAGCTGCTAAGTGGACAAAAAGCCCAGCAAATCCAGCACCAGAATGGGAATTAGACACAGCTTGAATGGTCCTAATGTTTTCTCGTATCTTTAGGTGGGCTTTTTGTGTCTGCAAACACAGTTCTCATATTCAAATTGCCTACAGCTGTAGTCATTGAAACAAATGTTCCTAAATGTTCCCATCTTCTGTATTGAGCTCCAGAGAGTCATGAAAGGATCAAAGGGAGCATGACGCCGTGAGGAGCTGAATACGGACAATGCAAACGGAAATGGCCAACTGACATTGTCAGCATGGATTATGGAGCTCGTTTCCAAAGCTAATGTTTCTTGTTTCATTGCCTTTCCCGTTCCTCCGTGCTTTATTGCTCTCTCGTAGCTTTTCTTTCCACTGAAAAGCCAATTAAGTCCCTTCATGCTTTCATTTGAATCGCCTGGCTTTTTTCGGTCACCCCGAGAAAAATGCCCCACTTGGGAAATGTGGAAGAGGTCATTATTGCTGACTAGAATCCACTGACTAGAGGAGTGCAGAACAATATTTCTTTTCCACAAAAACCTACATGAAATTATAGTTCTTTCAAGCGACTGTTTGGTCACATTGATTGCATGATTTCCTGGTGTCAGGCATTGACAGATGTGTCCCCATCCTCTATTGTAATCTAACAAAACTCCTTGATTTTATTCTCTGGCCAAATCAGGGAAATTAGCCCCTGCAAGTGTTTGAAAAGCAAATTAAGTCAAAATGCTTTGCAGTCACAAAAGCAACTTTAGAGGATACATCCCATGTTTAACAGGCAGGTTAAATTGAAGATAAAAAATCAAAGTCCACCCTTTCACAAGCATATTAAATTAAATTCAGTCCACATGTGCCCAGGCAGATATGTTTTTAAAACAGTGCTTGTGTGGACAGGATGAGTGAAATCCCCTATATTAAAAAAATCCCTGTGTATGTGTTGACTACTGTAGGTCTCAGATTGTTCAAATTGTATAGAGATAGAACTACCATCCAATCATTTCAAAAGAAAAAAAAAAACAATCAGAGAAAAGGAAACAACTATTTTCTGTAGCAGCATAATAGTTTATAAAAGTTTGTTCATTCCAATCATTTTAATCATGTCAACTCTCCTCAGCTCCTTGCAGCCCCGGAGGGAGGTGGATCTCCAGGTTGGGAACAACTCCATCCGATGCCAACAACAGCAACAACAAAACAAACAAAAAAATGTATAATGTAATAAAATCCTCCTGAATAATAGATACACAATGGATGTACTAAATTAAGAAATATGACTCGGCAGGTACAACTAAAGCAGCATCTTCATTCACTGCCACACATACTGGAGTCACTGTAACTCCTGTCTGTATCATGGTTTCAGTGTACATTTTGGTCAAAATGCCTGATACAAGGATTGTACTTTTCACTAGCTTATTTTGCAATATGAAATAAACCATAAAATGTTTGTGTCCACACTGGGCTGAGTGCACTGGCCATTCACTTTGCACTCAAGCTCACATGATTTCAACCTTGAGCACCTGCATTGTTGCTGTAGTCTGCTATAATGTATTCCTCCGTGTCACATTGTGCACAAAACAATATGCTGCTGCACTTGGCAGCAGATTCATATTTGGCAGCAGGGGAACTGAACTGAAGGGTGTGGGGTTTTCATTACTTATTATTTCAGATGTTTCATAATCTACGAGTGTGCTGCATTTGTGCTTCTCTCTGTTCATTTGTCATTTCTTAACCACCATGGCTTTTTCTTATTACTAACTAGAATGTTAGATTTTCATTTGTCTACATTAAACTATTTTGCCTTGAAAAGATGGACGTTTACGTCACGCACTCCAGTCTAACACATAATGACTGCAGTGCATTCACATAGCAGCTAATTAAATGGATCAACAGTACAGCTCGCTCTCATTTTGATGGAACAGATATTCTTCACTCTTGTGATAAAAAATGTCTTTCATCTCTTGTTCACATGTTAGTGCTTCTACAATGCCCATTGTTACTCTTCAATGAGTCACCTTGTCCTCAGGAACATTCCTTCACAGGGGTTTCAACCGCTTTATGTACTGCAAGTCCGTTTTTTGTCCGCTTTGTTCAACAATGTGAACGTTGTTTTTTCTACTTGTTTTCATGGTATTTGGCTTTCACAGAAAACTGCAGGACTTAATATGCTAAATTGTGACAAATGTGTCACAAGTGGTAAATCTGGCTAGTAGGAAGAACAAAAACACCAAACATTATATGTCATTCGTTTTCCGGTTCTTTGGCCTGGAATTGTAACAGTTCCAGATGCATGGATCACTTCCATATCTCATAAGCAGCAGTGAACGGCTCTAACAGTCTGTGAGATAAGATCAGTTATTTTGCAGACTAAAAGCTGAATAAATGCTGTCACACTGGAATAAATACCTGCTGTAAATTCCTAATTGTGGCTGGGGAAAGAAAAACCTTGATGCTAAAATAAAAATTGAAAAACTCAAGAAACAGCTCAAGGTTCAATTTACTCTTCCATGAAATGTAGAAATTACAGTGCGCCCATTCTACCAACACTGATTACAAAACCCAAAGACAAAAATAACATAAAAACAACATATAACAGTTTTGTTGTCCTTACACCACAGTGTAAAAAAACTCCTGGATACAAAAATGTTACTTCAGTAAAAAGTACGATAGTACAGTATCAACGTCAAGATATTCTTAAAGTACCAAAAATTACTACTACTACTAATTATGCAGAATGGCCCATTTCAGAAACATTATTGGATGATTGAGGCATTAATGTGTTCATCACTTTTCATCACGTAGCAGCTGGCAACTGTGGAGCCCCCCGCCCCCAGGATCAATATAGTTTAGATTAAAGGAGCTATACTCTTACCTAGCGCGGCAGCAGGATTCTCGCAATATGACAAGATCAAGCAAGATTCCCAGGATCAATATCAAATGCAAATCCATCTTGTCATGCTTCAAGTAGTCCTGCATTGCCAGACCTTCCTCCACGGCGCTGCGGAGGAGGGTCTGGCTACTCCGCACAGCATTCCGGGATGGAAGAAAAACGTGCTCTGGTTTATTGGCATTTCTTTAAACCAATTTCAATCGGTGCCTCTGCAAAATAATAATACGTTTAATAAGTTTATTTGATATAGCACCTTTCACAAAGTGCTTCACATGATAAACATTTGTACAAAACATAGTAAGTTATACAACTAAAAAGACATGAATCAAAAGCAAATTTAAACAAGTGTGCCTTCAGCTGCTTTTTAAAAGCTTCAACAGAGACTGCAGAACGTATTCCGGCATTCCACAGGATTGGAGCCACCGCTTCAAAGGAACGGTCACCTCTAGTCTTTAAACCGGTGCGTGGGACAACCAGTAATCCCTGGGTAGAAGACCTGAGGGGCCTATTCGTAGTGTATGAATGGAGTAGGTCCGAGATATACGCCGGAGCCTGACCATGCAAAGCTTTATAAGTCAGAACCAAAACTTTAAATTTGATTCTGAAGTTAATCGGAAGCCAATGTAATGAGTATAAAATCGGAGTGATTTGCGACATCCTGCTAGACCTGGTTAGCAGCCTTGCAGCAGAATTCTGGATTAGTTGTAAACGGTCCTGGGATGATTTGCTGAGACAGGTGAAAATAGAGTTGCATAGTGATGGTCAAATGAAGCTTTGTGAACCACTGTCTTTACTTTCTGAGCTCACTAGATGGCGCTCTCTATTCAACAAAGGGTTTAAAAACACACTGAATTGCCATTCATTTAACCTTTTTCTTTGAACAGAGAGCGCCATCTAGTGAACTCAGAAAATAAAGACAGTGGTTCGCGAAGCTTCATTTGACCATCACTAGAGTTGCAATAATCAAGCCGAGATAAAATAAAAGCATGAATGATCATCTCAAGCTCAGAATGTGAAACAGCTCCTCTAATTTTGGCAATGTTTCTTAATTGAAAGAAACGTGCGTGTCAGAGATTTAATATGTTGATCCAAGTACATGTTATTATCAAATATTACACCAAGATTTTTCAGTTTGGACTGAACAACTGAGGACAAGGAGCCCAGCAGCTGACAAATCTTGGAAGCTATAATAAGGACTTTGGTCTTATTTTCATTGAGCTGTAGAAAGTTGTTTGCAAGCCAATCCTTGATCAAATTGAAACATCTAAGCAATTTCAACACTTTGCCAGTGTCTTCTGGCCCAAAAGAGACATATAGCTGGATGACATCTGCATAGAAGTGATAAGAAATATCTCCAACTTGGCTAATTATATGTCCCAGGGGGAGCATGTACAATGCAAATAAAAGTGGACCTAACACAGAACCCTGTGGCACCCCACAGGAAAGGGCCGCAGTTTCTGAGGAATAGGGACCAAGATACACAGAAAAACTTCTGTCTGATAGATAGGAGGTGAACCAATCCAGGGCGCTTCCTCAGATACCAACCCAATGCTTAAGTCTTTCAAGCATGATGTTATGATCCACTGTATCGAAAGCGGCACTAAGATCCAGCAGCACCAAAACAGAGCATTGACCCTTGTCAGAGGACATTAATAAATCGTTGGTTTCAGTTGAGTGTTTCTGATGGAAAACCAGATTGAAATTTGTCTAAAATGTTGTGTGCATTCAGTACAGCAAGCTGTTTAGCAACAAAAATTTTGGAGAAAAAAGGCATTTTTGAAATGGGCCTATAATTTTCCGGGAGTGATGTATCCAGGTTGGTTTTCTTTAAAAGTGGCTGAACACTTGCATGTTTAAAATATGAATGGACACAACCAGATTGCAGAGAGCTGTTGAGTATAGCGAGAACCCAAGTACCCACAGACCCAAGAACATTTTTAAATAATGAAGTTGGTATAATATCTTCTGGGCTCAAGGAATATTTCATACTGCTAACCAGATCAGTGAGTTCTTGTAGCGAGATTGGAGCAAAATGGTTCATGATTGGTGGCCGGATTGAGTGAGCTGAAAATGGAGTAGTCAAAGGGATAATGTCATTTCTGCCATCACTAATTTTCTTTACAAAGAACTTGAGAAAGTCACTGCAGTCCTTATTTAAAAAAATGGCACTTCAGGGGGAGCAGGATTGACAATATTGTTGATGGTTTTAAAAAGGACTTTAGGGTTTTGTTTACTGGATGAAATAAGATTAGCAAAATAAGTTGTTCTCGCCTCCTTGACCATGTTGTTGTATTCAGTTAAGAGGTCCTTGGTGAACATGAAGCTTGGAGGATTTCCACTGTCGTTCCACCCTCCAACAAGTACGCCTGAAACAGCGTATGGAGTCACTAAGCCATGGGGATGAGTTGACAGGGGAAACACGACGCATTTGACATGGAGCCACTTTATCCAACACTGATATGCAATTTGTGTGGAATGATTGGACCAGATCATTAATGTCAGCATGAGAGGACAGCATTGCGCTTTGGACAAAAGCTGCAGTAAACTTCTCAGCTGAGGAGTGATTTAAGATTCGAGAACATCTTACATTTTTACTGGGCAATACATCTGGATTAAAAGACAAATTAAACAAAACACAATCATGGTCAGTAATATGCAGTTCTTCAGTGCAAACAGAGTCAATATTAAGACCAAGAGTAAAAACAAGGTCCAAAGTGTGACCCCCAATGTGTGTGGGACCAGAAACATGCTGGATAAAATTAAAAGCCTCAGTTACATTAAGAAAATCAGCAGCTAAAGTGCTAGACAAGTCGTCAACATGGATATTAAAATCTCCAACCATAATAACTTTATCCAACATAAAAATAGCCACGGGAAGGAACATGTTTTGGTCAATGTGTACGTTCAAAAGTTGTTTTAGTCTTGCGACAGAAAACTCAGATTGGACAGATAGTCTAGCTAGCTGTCTGGATTTACCCTGCAGAGATCTGAGGAGCAGTTAACCATAGTCCTCAGAAATCCACCGGAGTTTAAAATGCCAACACAAAGGAAGCGGAAGGTGATGGACATCTGGATGAAATGAGGAACATCCGGCAGAATTTCCAGCGGCATCTGAACAACCCCGTAAATGAAATGTCGTCGATATAGACTATGCTTGAAGTGCTGCATTTGTGTCCAAACAGCAGCGGACCGAAACCAATCAGCGTCCGGTGAGGAGCTGCTGGTGTGTGTGACGCCCGTGACTGTTCCTTCAAAACAATAATGGTGGACGTGATAGACAGATGGTTCATCCAATCACCTGTTAGGTATTTTTTTAAGGTGTCTGTTCTTTTCCAAACAGTTTCCAATGACGGCATCTCAGATGTTTCTGTGTTAACAAACCATCTGGCGTGTCAGGTTAGCTGTGATCAAAATACTGAAATAAAAAACAGCGGGCTGGGATTGTCTCCACACGGCTTTCACAGACCCCAATACGTTCCCCAATACTTGAAATAGCAATGTTTTTGTCATGGCTATGAAAACAAAAAAACAGAGAAGCTTGGATCATGACACACACAGAGGAAGTGTGACTTCATTCTCTGCTCAGGACGCTATTACTCCACTATATCTTTACATATCAAATATTTATCTGTCGCTATATTTATGTGCTGAATATTGAGTACAGCCCCTTTAATAAATAATAATACATCATAGTTTATTAGTTTAACTATATTGTATTAACAATCTAAATCTGCAAATTAACTAGTAACTATAACTTTAAAGTACAATATTTGTGGTAGAAGTGGCATGAAATGAAAATACTCAAGTAAAGTACAAGTACCTTAAAACTGTACTTAAGTACAGTACTTGGGTAAATGTACATATTTACATGTCACCAATGACAGGCTGACTGCCAGGTGCAACTGTTTTGAGCTGACTGAACAAACTATGACCTGTTTAAAGTGAAGAGTTAAAGAGGGGCTTTTGTTGACATTTCTGACCTGACACCATTCTGTTTAATCATGATGCAAATTGAGAAGATTTTAAATTACATTTCAGACAAATATCACAGTATACCTGAAATCAGATATTTCACACTCATTTTAAATTGCATGAATAGGTCTACCAAACACATACAGTTTAGTGATATATACAACAAAACAAAATGCCTACCAGCACCATTTAGATACTCAGGAACTCTTCCGTTATATTGCACATTTCAATATCTTCATCTTTAGTTTTCTGTACTGTGTTTGATTTTGCCTTATTTGCACTATTTAGAATAGATTTCTGTATTTTAAATATTTCTTATCTTTTTTAATTGTATATATTACTTATCTTTTTTATCTTTATTTGTATATATTTCTTATCTTTTATATTATACTTGTTGTACGTGTCCTTATTGCACCGTATGTCAGAGAGAAACGTATTTTCAATTGCTCTGTATGTCTGGCACATATTGCAGAATTGACAAATAAAGTTGACTTGACTAGATTTTATATATTGCTTGGCCCATAAATCTGTTATTTTTGGAAGTGGTGTTACAGCTTGTGATGTTTCAGTTGGTTGCTTTTGATTGTATAGTGAACAGATGTTTCCTAACAACACATTTGCACATGACTAAAGTCTTTACTTGCTTTGACATTCTGGAGCTTCTGACAAGTTCACAAACTTAGTAATGGATTGATGAGATTGAAGCGATTGATGGTGCAATCCAATCAGGAGCGATAAATTGAGACGCCCACAGATCATTTTAGACACCATCACAAAACGCAGTAGTTCAAAGTACATACACAGAAATCATCCTTAGCATTTCTGTTTTCATTTCTCAAACAGCACAAACATAGATGGTAGATTGTTTCTAACCCATCCCATGATGATGACGACACTATCCTTCAAGAAAAATAACAGCATCAGCCGTTTCACCAAATGGCCCTAAACAACATATATTTACGTTGGAGTGATAAAGCACTCTAGCAGCTGCAGGAATTATGACTCTTGTTCGAGGGGGAGCAAAGGAGGAAGTAGTAAGACGCTGTTATGGAGCCACCAAGCAAAAGGTGGGACTTTGCCCATTTCCTATCGACAGTCAATGTTGGTTTCTTTTAACCATGACCACAATCGTTTCCGAACTTACCGAGTGGTTATTATTGTAACAGGCCTGTCTCCTAAAAATTAAGTTCCCATACAACTAAACCGCATTTTCAAATACGCTTCAAATTAAACTTATTTTGTCCCAGATTATGTTTGGTTTTGCCGTATTGCAAATAAGTTTCTAATCAAAGTCCACGTTCAAAGTCTGTTTAGAGGGAGGGATGTGTCAAACAAACACAGGACTTTCACCCAGAAGACCGCTGTTGGTGTCCCATCTGAAACCAAAATGAACTGTTGACTTATATTAACGTAGGTATCTAAGTTAACCTATAGATGACATACTCAAATTACATAAGGTACTTAATTTACTTCACATATGTCATGTACTTAAGTTACGTACGTTATTGTAACTCAAACCATGATGTTATCCTAACTAAGTAGTTTTGCTTTAATTCACAAGTTAACCGCATGTTTTATAATGCAACCATTTCACAATGTGCACCTGTTGCTGGTAAGGACGTGTAATCTGGGAGAAAATATATTTAGCTTGAAATGTAATTGAGAATGCAATTTAGTTGTATGGGAATAGAATTTTTTGGGAGACAAGATTGATTGTGAAAATGAAGACGAAGGTCCCCTAAGGAAGTAGTAAGATGCTTGTTAACCTAAACAAAGTACTAATTTTAACCGAAACCATGCTCTTTCCACCGAAACCTGTCGTGTTTACACCTAAACCTAACCAAACCTTAACCATAGATCATAAAACATATTACAAATATCCTATTTTGTTGTTAGATTTGGAAGACTTATTGCTCATGATCCATGTGATCGCCCCATGTGACACCTAGTCATTAAACACCTCTCTGAGTTATTCATAGTGATTTAAAACATAATCTATTATCAACACATGGGCAGCTTCCACTTTCTTTCTCTTTTTTTTGTTTTTTAATCAACTAGCGCGTCTTTACTCTTACAATGCTCAGTAATGATTTCAGCTTGTAATTTATGCCAGAATACTGTATGAACAAGGTAATTTCAGGCTAATAATGTCTCAGGGGGGAGACTGGTTCAATGTCTAACAAGGTGTTTGTTGTTTTATCCCACATGCAAATAGAGACGTTTGGTGAATACATTGTTTTTCCCCACTGGAAGTTCTCAGAGTGCTTGTGCTTTGGGATAGAATTATGACCTGAGGCTGAATGATTTGTTGTTTAAAACTGCTGCAGAACAAATAATTAAATGTCTGCAACAATGTGTGATCATGAGGGACGAGAGGCTTTAAAAAGATTACCACGTCAATGTTACTGTTTAGATCGATGACTGTTTTGGAGCTGCATTGCTCGCGCTTGACTCTTTTCTTACAATTTCTGCATTGTCATGTAATAAAAGAGACTAGCTTGGTTTAAACCCAATTCCACATGTGTTTGATTGGATGGATGTAACAGCAAGTTGTAAATAGGTCATGGTCATTTATCATTCAACAAAACATTGCTTCTGAATATGCTGCAGATCAGTCCCTCAATTAAAAACTAAATGTGCGTTTTTATAATCCATTTTTTAATATCCTTTATTGTATGTTTTGACTTGCTTTCACTTCCCTTTTGAAGAATCCAAGTCTGATTGCTAGTTGGGAAAAGAGCCATATTCATACTGTAAGACCTATTCACTGTCATTTTCACGAGCAGATAATGGAGGAAGCAGGTGGACGCAGCTGCTTGGCCACGAAGCTCCTATCCAGCATTGTAATGTATTGCAAGCGTACTCTCATTTTGAGGGAGATTTGTCATAATACAGAGTCGACCAGATGCGTTCCCCGGGTTGTAGAAGCTTCTCCTTGCCCACTGGGTCACCCTGTCAAACACAGAGACATACACACTTTGTCATTCTTGAGCTCCCACCATCTTACATTACAGAGAGGGAGGGAATAGAAAGACCTTGGTAGAAAATCACAAACCTGAACAAGTCGGAGCTGTAGATTAAGCCTGTGCAACTAAGTGTATGTGTGTGTGTGTGTGTGTGTGTGTGTGTGTGTGTGTGTGTGTGTGTGAATACATGAGTATACACGTGAGTGTGGTCCTACACTGGTAGAAGGAGCTAAAAAGAGAAAAAACAAACATATAGTGAATCAGGGGCTGTATTCGCAAAGTACAATGTTACCATAGAGAAGCCTGAAGAACGCGATTTGTTCTTAGATAAAAGCCTCCGCCTCTTAAAACTTCAAGCTGCTGAAAGAAAATGTAATTGTAGAAAGGCAGAAACCTGCTTAGCTGAGAGCTATACAGTATACAGTGATTGTTTGACAGGGGAAATATGTTTGCTACAGAAGTGGGAGTTAGCCATTTTAATTTCATACGATAGATAGATAGATAGATAGATAGATACAGTAGATAGATAGATAGATAGATAGATAGATAGATAGATAGATAGATAGATAGATAGATAGATAGATTGGTTTAAGAATGTACTGACCTTTGGGCCATCTAGAAATGTAGCTTTACTAATTGATTTTAGTTGGCAGTTCTATAATGGAAAGTCAGAAACTGTTGAACAATGTTTGGTGTGAAAAGAGAATTTATGATTTGATGGCTTATTCTGCTGAATAAAAATTCATTTGAACTGCAAAAACCTTTTTTTCTAGTGGCCAAGTGCAGGAAAGCTTGATCTTCAGCATTACTATTTCTTGTTAGTAAGGTGATTGCACCCCTACCAAACCCATCACCGTCTAAACACTCTTTGTGATTGAGTCATTGTCTTTTTAAAAGCTCTATAGGCCTTTTTTTACGGCGGACATTTTGAAATGTCACAGAGGGAAAAGCACAGGTGTAAATACAGTAATCAAATGAATGATGTCTGCTATGATTTCGGGTTCCTGGTAGGATGCATGTTTCCTCACTGTCACTCTAGCTGGAACAGTTGAATAGAACAAAGCCATTGTTAGTGTTATAAGTAACCGTTGTGTGTTTCCTACTATGAAAGTAGGAAGTGAAAATGACGAGGAAGGTCTATTAAGCTCAATAATTACTGTACCCGAGGCTGACTTATCTCCAACCTCTCAAAAAGGATCAGGTTTTTAATGTTGAAATACTCTGGTAGAAACTACTTTCATAATGTGTAGTGACTGCAGCAGCCTCTGAGCTTTCAGATCACTGCCTGGCAACGAATTGATGTATTCTCTCTGTAGTGCAGTCCCAGAATCAGGTTGCTTGAATTGTATTCTGGTTTATTTAGTCATTCTCTTTATTTTCACTGATGAGTTTGTCCCTGTGTTATTGTCGATCATTAATGCAACATTACGAGCCCTTTCTCTTTGATTCTGACTGACTGACAAAACCCGATGTTTACCTCTTTTCATAAATAGTTTAAAAGTTCTCTGCAAACAACATTTATTCTAGCTGAGCAGCTCTGCAATAAATGTTACATTTGTGAAGCTTCTAACATTTGTTTTTGTTGATACAACTCTATGGTTAATTAAGACGCTATACTGTAGTTAGGTGGGGTTAAAATTGAAAGGTGTTGCCCTAAAATGGACATACAGGTGGGGTGGAAGCATGTGTGCCATACATCTATTTTGTTAAAGGCCAACTTTTCACCACAGCTACGGTTGCAATGATGAAATAACTGTCTGTTGAATGGTAGTCTTGCATTGCCAGACCTTCCTGGCTAGTCTACACAGCATTAGGAGAAAAACGTGCTCTGGTTTATTAGCATTTCTGTAAACCAATCACAATCGTCTTGGGCGGCGCTAAGCCCCGGACACAATGACGGTTCCTCTGCAACATATCCTCGGGAAGGAACTTGTTTTGGTGAAACATGTGTACGTTCAAAAGCTGTTTAAGTCGTGCAACACAAAACTCAGATTTGACAGATAGTCTAGCAAGCTGTCTGGATTTACCCTGCAGAGATCTGAGGAGCAGTTAACCATAGTCCTCCAGTTTAGAATGCCAACACAAAGAAAGCGGAAGGTAACGAGTGAAATCCGGTGGATCCGGTGGCAACGGACCAATCCCGGAAGTGGAACGTTGTGGATATGGACCAGTTGGATGGTGTTGAAGCCCAAGTAACTGTGCACTATGCCCATGTTTACGTTGACACCTGTATCAAGAGCAATCTAGCATCTACCCACAAACACCGGCCTATTATACTATTCCCTCCAGTAGAGAGCTGCCCACCAGCAGTTGCTCTAACAGTCTAATAATGACATGAATGGGTGATCCAGCTTATCAATAGATGATAACGGTCTATTGAACCAACTAGGAGGTGGAGTAGGCCTATACCGCCTCATATGGTAGTGACAACAACGCCCATTCAATTGGCTGATAACATTCAAAGCTGGTGGCTCTGTCTTGTTTCTTTTTTCTCCATTTTTGGCTCATCCATTTGTTTAGTTTTTTGGTGCAAATCATCATCAATTACAGTATGTGTTCAAAAGTGAAGAGAATCTTGAGGTACTGGTATTAAAACCTGGCATGTACAATTGATGACTTACAAACTTTAATATCCATGCCACTTACCACAATCGCACCAGGCCAAATACATTCTAATATCAAACTCCAGTGTAGCTTTGCAGAAACTACCTCAGTGTGAATATCTTCAGGTGAGTTGTTGTAAATCACCAGATTGTCAAAACCCAAGCAACAACAACATTTGCCCAAAGCTCAAACTGTATTGTACTGTAAGTTGCTTCGATGATGTTAGCGTAATACAGATGTAAGGTATTTTATTGTATTACCTCTCAGTGAAATGTTAGGAGGAAGTTAGGTCATAGAGCTTTTATTGATAAGGGTAAAATGAAAGTGGTGAATGCTGTGCATGAGTTGCCATTGACTGTGTGTTAGAAGACGTGCAGTGTCGTCTCGCTTCAGAAGTTGAAACCCTGTTTTTATTTTATAGTTCTCCTGAGTTACGCGACATATAAAAACCCTCGGCTACACAGAAAAGAAAATCCTTTGTGGTATAAAATTACTTACTGAAATTGGAAAAAAAATGTAAGAGATAAACAGACACAAATCACCTGTACTGTCAGTCCTGGGAGGTTTACTGTCATCCTCATCGGGGTATTTCTTTTTATTGATTTTCACTTTAACAAAAGAAAGTATAACTACTCAATTTTTCCAAACAAACACATGGAATCTAGCCTTCCTAAAAGACAACACGCAGAGAAAAAGAGAAGAATTACATGTTATATCTTAAGAACATGGCATACATTGGTGTGTTCACTTACTCTGTCTGTCAAGGTTGAGTACCCTGGGATGTCATAATGATAATTAAGAAAATGTAACAACAGTGTGCTCTAAAGCCCACTTGCTGATGACAAGTTTTCAGATGGCATTATGACTTCATAAAGGGACACAGTGTCCTATAATTTACTTCACTTTTACAGTCTTCTATTATAGAGCTGTATTAATAAAATACTGCTGGCTTTTTATTACAATTTTCTCTGTCTCTGCTTGAGGACAAGAAAGAGGTCAGTGTGAGTGCACTCAGCCGGTGGCAGAGCTACAAAAGCTTCACATTGAGGCTAATTCACAGTGCTGCCCTCCACCATCAAAGTGCTCGGTTGTGGATTTAATTGAGAGCGGCTAAGCTCCCAACTGGGGATTCACGTCCGGCTGACATGGGCAAGTCATACCACCTTGTCATAATGGAAGCTCTGTTTTTGCTGAGACAAAGAAAAAAAAAAAAAAACTAAGTTTATAGTTATAATTGCATTCTTCTCCTTTATCACCACCGTAACTATTCCCTTCTGAACATCTCAGACACTGAGCTGTGCTGCTACAAACCACACGGTGTTATCTGTTTTACAAATGTGTCAATTTCTTTATTCCCAATAAGTTTTTTTCCTAAAAACATAATGTTGTTGTTTTGTCTTTTCGAAACAAATCTAAACGCATTATTCGAATGCAATAAAACTGTCAACATAATTGGCCCACACAGTTACAGCCATTACACAATAGATACAAATATACATGTACATCCAGGTGCCTAGGTATTGAAAAGATTACGATTCAACAGACAGATAATTAAACCAAGGCATTAACATTACAATGCGGCGTCCAATCGTTACCAGATTCTGGGTAAAAAAAAGAAGAAGTCTTTTCACATTGTCTCTGACAAGATAATAGCATGTCTGAATGACTTATAAAGTTTGACAATGATTTAGCCCTTTCAATTTAGAATTCTACATAGTGCATTATTATCCTCCCACTCTGTATGAGCACCACTCTGGCTGCTGTTTAGTTTAGGACATGAACAGGTCGTAATGGGAGCGTTGTCATCAGATGAGGCTCATCTGAGGAGCCTTGGCCCTGAAGTAATGAACTCATTCTCTCTGTCTTCCCTGCAGGCACCCATTTTTCCTTGTCTATATATTTTGGTTTGAATTCATCCACATAACTATTCTTTGCATGCTGTATTGACATGTATCCCTGCTGTATTGTTCATAGTTTTAAACTTGGCTTTTTAAAATGTGTTGTTTGCTTTCCCGTTACAATTTTTGTTTTTTAAATTGTGTGCCTCCTATAACCCACACCTACTCTTCAACACAAGGTTAATTAGCAGCAATCTACCAAAGACTGTCTCAAAAAAATATTGCTTTCTTTTTGTCAGTTGAGCGTCTGCTAAATATTCTTTGTGGAAATAGCTCTGTGTAATTTGATATTTCTGCTGCCAAGTGTCCTTTTGCACATTCTCTTGTATCAGTCACCTGCACTTGCTCAGTCAATTTCTCTCTCTGCTAACTCATTTAGCACAGCCAGTTTTTCCTCCACAGTTTCACCTCTGTGAATCAAGTCTCTTGATCTTTATCAAGAATTACCTGCAAAGTGTCTTTGAGTAACCTTCACTATTTCCCTATTTCAACTTCCTTCTACAATGTGCAATTCAAAGAAAGCATGAAAGATACTTGTTGAGGCTTCGGCATGTACAGTACAGGCCAAAAGTTTGGACACACCTTCTCATTCAATGCGTTTCCCTTTTATTTAAAACTATGAATGAACACATATGGAATTATGTACTTAACAAAAAAGTGTGAAATATTTGAAAACATGTCTTATATTTTAGATTCTTCAAAGTAGCCACCCTTTGCTTTTTCATTAATAAGTGAAAAAATTCCACTAATTAACCCTGACAAAGCACACCTGTGAAGTGAAAATCATTTCAGGTGACTACCTCATGAATCTCATTGAGAGAACACCAAGGGTTTGCAGCACTATCAAAAAAAGCAAAGGGTGGCTACTTTGAAGAATCTAAAATATAAGACATATTTTCAGTTATTTCACACTTTTATGTTAAGTACATAATTCCATATGTGTTCATTCATAGTTTTGATGCCTTCAGTGAGAATCTACGATGCAAATAGTCATGAAAATAAAGAAACACATTGAATGAGAAGGTGTGTCCAAACTTTTGGCCTGTACTGTACGTGTATACGTATGTATGTATGTCTACATGTACAGCTTCCCCTGGCAAATGTTCCTGTTAGTAGCTTACCTTTTCACATATCTCACAGATTAACCGGTTCAACCCCATGCAACTGTAAGGACTAGATACTGTTTGAATTCTAATTAAAACGCAATGAACCATGATAATTAAAACCATTTTCTTTTTGTTTCTGTGTGGAGCCAGGTGCTTATCCATTTTCATCTTTATAGTAAGCAAACATCAGGGCAGCCCAAAGAGCTTTATGGACGTACAGGGAAAATACCCTAGAATGTTGCATCATTCAAAAAATGGTGTTGTTTGTTATTGATTTGTCGATACATGGCAGATCTTTTGACAATATATGCAACTTCTGTAGTAGTCCTGTGTCCATCCATGGAGCCTGTCCTTACCGAGATAACGGCCATGGGTTGATTATGCAAGCCGCTCATAACGGCCGATATTTACGTTTCTTGTTAGGTGGTGACCTCCTAGTTATAAATAACCTAGTTATTATCACGAGTGGATGAATTAAATTAAATGAGGAAGTGAGGTGAGAAATTATAGGAACGCCAAAGGTTGGGGTGGTGGATTTCACTTTGTGATGTTACGTTATGTCCTAATTTGAGTAGTTTTACATGACAAATTTTAAGGCAATAACTGATGTTTTTCTAACCCTAAGTATTTTTCTTTTGGCTTAACTTAACTAGTTCCGTTTCCCAACCTTTACAGTTTTTAGCAATGACATGACAGTGTTTTCAATACTTTTAACAACTTTCCTAAACTCTTAACACAGTTAGCACAACATATCATCTGTGTAGGCTATACAATTAACACATTTCTTGTTGCTTTGACACAAATTGCTTACAATTAACACAAATTTACAGTTTTTTTCCGATTGCTAACACACTAAAATGACATGCATAGCGCAATTATTTAAACTGACACACAGAGAGCAAAATATCTTCTCAAGTCTCCAAAAGTCTAAACACATTTTCGGCTTTACACACATTTTGCAATTCAAAGTGGCACTTTTTAAATGCACTGAACACGGTTCTCTGCATAAGACACAACAATCTGACATAAAGTCACATATTTGCCATTTCAAAACACTGCCATTCAAAATGACACTACATGAGCTAATAGGCCAATATATGTGCCACCTGGCCAAACACCTCAATGGTTAATTGTTACCACTTTAATCAGGAAGTAAGGACTATGATGCCTCTTTTTTTCTATATATTTTTTCTGCACAATTTTTCTGTAATTCTCTTTTTCAGTTTACTGTTTTTTGTGAGCATATTTTTGTTCAGTCCAATGTAAATATATCTGCTGTGCATATGTTGCACTGACTTGTTTGGTGAAAAATAAAAAATTAAAATGTTTCAACAGCATGTGTGTGTATCTGCAAATATTTCTGTGCATGTGAACAATCTGAAGAATTTTCTACAATTTGAACTATTTTAGTATTATGACAAAGCACACTAAAGATGAAAGTGCTTTTCATTATGCTCAACAGTGTGAAGTTGGTTAGACAAAAATCTGGTAACATGCAACATGGTGCAAAAATTTGATTTTAATAATACTATATGTAGTTTTGGTCAAAGTGCTTCATTTTGCAGGATATATGAGGTATTTTGCAGTTTGGTTGTGTGGTTTTGTGAATTGTGTGAAGTATTTTGAAAAAAAACAGCACAGTTTGCAAAATTGTGTTTTAGCAATTGGAAAAAACTAAATCTTTTACCAACAAGCTCAACCAAGACCAGAACAATAGATATGTACTGCCAAATTCATAAATGCTTTCACACTGTAAATCAGAACAGATAACATCATGTTCTAAACCTAACTTATAGGCTAAAGTCAAAGTGAACAGCTGTTCACAAATAAACACAAATATATCCCCTGCATTTTACAGCATTCCATTGCTACTGAGAAACAGCTGATTGAAGCTATGCAAATAGATCAATCACAGCTGATTCCCATCTAGGAAACGCACTCAGGTGTTGAGGTTCTTTCAATGGCATGAACATATGTTACTGTAGTACATACAGTAAAAGAGGACCTATTTGGGCTGATTTTGTGGTAAAGGAACGATAAAGGTGAACACAAAGAAAGTAAGAAAAATTCCTGCATGAGGGAGAGGAAGACGAGTACCAGGACAATTCTGTCTCTGTCTTCTTTTGTTCATAAACCGTACATTCTATAAAGCTACTCTGAGATGGGTCATTCATTTTTTGTATTGAATTTCTGCAGCAAAAGAAACAAAATGCATGCATTTACTAAACACAACAAAACAAATGTAGAGAGGCTTTAAGAGAAACTGCAGTGTAAAACACAATCTATGATCAATACAATCACTATTGTCTATTGTATAAGAGCAGATGTGACACATATCAAATAATGTAGTTTCTGTAATTCCATCTGATGTTAGTGTTTTGTATGACATTGTGCTGTGACTGACTAAATGGTCCTGTTGGGAGAGAACATGTGTTAGTGTTTCGGAGGATTTATTTGATTTGGAGACATGTTTGCATTGTTTTGGTAGACATAGTGTATTGTGTTAGTGAATGGTTGTATTTTGAAAATGAGTGTTAGAGTTTAGTTTTCAATGTGTGATTTTGAGCATGAAATTAACGGATTTGCCAATTGTGTGTTGTAGATGTGTTGGTGCCTTAAGAGTTTAGGAAAGTTGTTAAAAGTATTGAAAAAATTTGTCACAGCGATCGTAAAAAACTGTATTATGTTTAAAACTTTGCCTGTTAAGTTAAATAAAACGGTCACATGATTACAGTCACACGACAAAACTGCCAGTATGCAGTAGAAAATGGGACGAAATTGGAGGTCAATGGCAATGACTTTTGCAGTGTCTTTAATATGATCTTTTTTTAAGTTCTATATATAGTATTGTTTAGATAATAAATCCATTGGTGTTGCTGACAAGACTGAGGACATACTGAAAAACATTGGTTGAATGTACTTGTATTTTACTTGCATCTTTTTCTTTTCTTTACTTTCTACTCCACTACAATTCTGAGAGAAATATTGTACTTTTTACTCCACTACATCATTTGACATCTTAGTTACTTTACAAATTAAGTTGTTGTTGGTGTTTGCATGCAAAACACATGTAGTTTATAAAATGTGATGTTTTATAATAAATTAAACTACTAACACTATATATATACAGTATATATATATATATATATATATATATATATATATATATATATATATATATGTCTACAAGGACATCTGAAATGATTAGCCAATTAAACTTAGTTGGTTGACAACTGTTTGGATCGTTTCCAGTTTCTAAAATGTGAGAATATTTCTGCAATGAGTACTTTTACTTTGAATACTTTAAGTACATTTTTACATTGATACTTACATACTTTTACTTTTCGATTCTGGACTTTTACTTGGATCTTTTACGTGTCTCTTTACAGTGTGATATAAGTGCTTCTACATAAGTAAAAGCTCTGAATACTTCTTCCACCACTGCTGAATAAGCAGTTGACTTTTGGAAGGGTTTTAATTTTTAAATGCAGGCGATGTGAAAATGCTAATTAGTTTCATCTTGTTAGTTCCATGGAGGGCTGTCACCATTGGTGTGAACTTAAAGGTTGTTTAATTGGTGGGAAATGTTTTGTGTCAAGTTTGCGATGTGAATGCAGAGTCAAATCTTCAGATCTCAGTATCCTGAGTGGTGTTAATGAAAGATAAGAGTTTAGATTTTGAGCAGTTGATTGAGTAGGCAGACACTTTGCCAACTTTTGCTCCATGTCATCCAAAGAAAATAATGGTGTTCACTTCAGCACAGTGGGTCATTAGAGGATTAATGTGTGTTTTGGCTGCCTGAGGGCATCTCTAATCTGATACCTTACCTCCTGCAATTTGTTAATGCCGCAGAAAGCGTAAGCTCATCCCCACAGGGGATGGTGTGGACTGCAAATGTCTTGAACTGTGATATTGCCAATAACAACTCTGTGCAGACAAATAGTTTAAGCCCAAGTGTGATTATACACTCCCAACCTCATCATTGACTTCCTGTCTCTGTCTGTGCTGCTCCCTGGGAGAGATAGCCTCACAGACGCCCAAGGAGCATCTGATCGGAGTAACCTTTATACAACATGCCCAAATGAATGCTGTCCTCATTAGAGCAAATGCATTTCTATTTTCAGTGCCTGATTACCACAGACAGAAGCAATACAAAGACGACATTCAGTCGTCAAGAATGAGGTCATGCTCAGAACTTCAAATGAGTTTTCACAAAGGATAAAGCTCTGATTTAAATTAACGGCGCACATTTGATAAAGAGCAGCAGAAATGAACACAGATGTCAAAAAATGGGGTTATCGCTGGTATTGTAATATTTGTAATTCACTCTGGTTTCACACTTGTCTGTGTCCAAATCAGATTGTGATTGCCGCTCTCTCCCCTAAGCCCTCTGTTCACACTTGTCTATTGATCTTCCAGTCGGTGGTATGTTTGCATAATGCTTTCCTAAGGTGTTAATCCCATAACAAGGAAGAATGTCTGCACTGATTCTGATGTACACTGAGAAAATGGCACATCCATATGAGCTGCAAAGAGGTAAAAGAACAAGCAACCCGCTTCCCCTACACTCCCAAGAATCCCTCTGTCTTAAGAAACCCATATACTAATTTCCAGTGATAAGTAGACTAAATACTAAGGCCTCCCTAACAGTCCCCAGAGGCAGCAATGCTAATTAGACAATGACAATGAATGTGCTCGGTAAGTTTTATTGCAAACTGCCAATTAGATCAGAGGACTTCAACCTTTTCCATCCTACGGGTTGCAATCCACACCTGGTGCCTGTTTCACAGAAGCGATTTGTGAGCACTGCTGCCAGGTGAACAAGAATAAGAGATTACAGCCATGTTAACAGCTCTATAGGCTGTAAGCAGAGGCACAGGCAGCGTCAGGGAGGGGCTTGGGGGTGCAGTAGCCACCCCTAGGATTCCCATAGCACCCCCTCAGCACCCCAAGAAATTGCTGTGGTTTATTTATAAAAACATATTTTCGTTAATGTGTTAATACTATAATTTATTTATATATATATATATATATATATATATATATATATATAAAGGATAAATACATTAATAAAAAATTAAAAAATATATTTTTAGAATTAAAACATGAAGCAAACACAGGTGATACTTCGGCCAATGGGTGCAGCACACATTAAACTTTTTACCTTACTTCCGCAGTAGCATATTCACACAGAAGAAGAAAAGCACAATATTTGGAGCCGTTAGGATTAGCGAAGTGAGTGTAACGTTAACAATAGGTCGTTTTTGACTACCTAAACGTCAACGTATGGAGACTTTATCAAAAAACCTGTAAATGTGACTGAGAGATATGGCAAACCTGTCACCAACCACGAGAAAAGCGGCTGGAGGAAGATGCAATCACGACCGCGGCCGTGATTGCTGCTGAGGATGCCTAACGTTACACTGCTGTAAATGACATTAGACCCCAGGTCCCAGTTTTTCAAAATATTTTATCTGGATCAAATTGACACGGTTTTGGAAATCTCATGTTTTGCTATCCAGGATCACCTGATCCATCTTACTTTTATGCCAGTTTTTTAAAGGAACACTGGATTGGATCACTGTTATCCAAATACCAAATATCAGGATTACCAAATCCTGTTTACCAGAGCCAGAAATGGAACCAACAGTGTAGCCTACTGGCTTAGCAAAGAGCAACAGGTAGGCAAAGTACCGGTGGCCACAAATAGCCATTGTTTGTTTTAATTTTAAGAAACAGAAAAACTGTAATAAACAAACATTTTACATTCTTTATTTTGTTATAATGTTTTTTGTTTGTTTACCATATCTCATTAGATATGACATGCTTCCCATATGCTTCAAATATAAAGAAATGTATATATCATCAGTAAACATTGATTTTGTGATCATTCACTTAAAAAAAAAAAAAAACACTGATTTTATTTGGTTCGAAAAATCACAACTGAATCCACCCTTCTGATGGGATCAGGATAATCCTGTTTTTTTGGATCAAATAGATTCCAAACCGAGTTCAAAGTTTTGAAAACCCCAAGGACAGGTTTGATCCAGATCGAATGTAAGATTGGATTACATGCTCTGATCTTAGTTCAGAATCCCTCTTTTGCTTTTGAAAAACCCATTTCCAAGATTTGATCCAATCCGTGATGCGACATCCCACTGGATTACTTTTGAAAAACTGGGCCCAGGGGATCGCACAGCAAGGCCACAATGGGGGATGAGTCATCTAATAGGGGTCTATGCAAGAACTTCACTCTTATGTCTGTCTTGTAGTAGAACATTACAGTGAACATGTGTTTTACAGAACTGTGAATAAATGGATCACCAAACCCAAAGTTATACAGCGCACAGGACATTGGTTTATTTAGCCCTGAAAACGTGTTCGAAACAGGTTCAGCCATTCACCCTCAATGGCTTACTTAAATATATTAAGTCAATACAGATATGAAAAATGTTACATTATTGTTACCATGTGTGCAAGTATGAATACTGTGGTACGATTCATGCGTGTATGTTTTTGTATGTGTTTATGTGTGTAGTAAGCTGTGTGTGGTGTATTTGGCCTGCTGCATTACTCTTCTGCAAATACTGTATAAAAGCTGCAGTAATGATTGTCTAAACCCAGCTTGTTGGCTAGTATTTGAAATATGTTCGGTGGGGTTAATCATAGTTCTATGGTACTGTTGTATTGGCAACTTTAGTGCATGAAAAACATCACTCTCTTGTTTGCTCGCTTAGTGAACCGCTGTGGAGGTGGGTGCGTATCTGCGCGTGTGTGTGTAGGCTATGTGTGTCAAGGGAAACTCTAAATTTCAGTGCATCCTCACAGAAACGTCGAGCAACCCCATAGCACCAGCAAAATAAATTCTTTGCTAGGAGGCAAATACTACTGTTAGTCAGCATGTTTGCACGCTGGTGTTGAGCAGGTTTTTATGTTCAACTTCATAGTTTAGCGTGTTAACATGCTAACGTTAGTTAATTAGCAATAAACGCAAAGTACAGCTGAGGCTGATAGGAACGTCATTAGTTTAGCAGATATTTTGTCATAAAACAATTGGACAATGTGAAATTTCGAGCTGATATTTGTGCTAAATGAAGAATGAAGGGATCACCTAATGCATTAGATACAATCACAACCATTTAGGGGTTGTGATTGTACCAAATGTAATGGCAATGCATCCAATAGTTGCTGAGACATACCACTCGAAAACCACACATGAAAACCTCATGGTGGCACTGGGAAAAGTCAGCAGATCACCGTAGTCATTAAGATGCATTCTCTGGGAACCATGAATGTCTGTAAAAAAAACTTTAGTACCAATCCATTGAATAGAGGTTGAGATTTTTCACAGGATATATGGAAACTTTGACTGCTGGAAGAGGAGAGTCATTAGGGTTTATCTTCTGAACACCATGAATGGTTGTATCCGATGTCATGCCAGTCCATCCAGTAGTTGTTTAGACATTTCACTACAAGCCAAAAAATTTCAACCTACTGGTAGTGTGAGAGGAAAAGCCAGTAGGATGGATCCTCTGGGGGACATGACTGTCATGGTACTGAGATATTTTAGTCTGGGTAAAAGTGGTGAACCAACTGACAGTTCCATGCCTACGGTCTGACTTCTTTCTTTCTTTTTTGTTGCGCAACATTTTCATCTTCACTAGTGTTTAGATTGTTTTCCATCCATGAGTAGCTCCCTCATTTCCACTGCGCATTTCACTGTGAGACAATAGTGTCTATCCACATCAATGTCACAATCAAAAATTTACTGATATTAGTCCGCGTAATATGCAGCTGGAACATCATGCTGAAATACTGTCGCTACTTTACAGTTAATTTTTTTTTTTTTAAACTGTATTATACCTTGCAGAAAGTAATACAGCACAATATAAATCACTGAAACAACGAAAGCAATCCAAAACAGGCAAAGAAAAAGAAAAAAACCTGGCCCAAGGAGGACAGGAGATCTTTAGGAATCCCTCTTACCCAAAGATGGAGCTGGTTTTCTCCAGAAGGCAGACTCTAAAAAATCACAAGGACGCTTCATCTCCCTTTGATGTCTTTCTCTGATGAGATATAAACCCTGATGGCAAAACCAGACCTCTTTGAACAATAAAAAATTGAATCTCAGCGTCGCAACACCAAAGGCACAGAGGCAGTGCTTTTGTAAACAAGCTGTTCCCTTGAGTGGATGAGGCGGCATCTGCAGGGTCGCTGATGCTGAGCTGTAGGAACACATGCTATTATTGTTTCGTTATCAGTAGAAATATTTCAATAATATTATGTTATAATTTCAATGTGACGTGTCTTGTGATCCTGGGTGTCGTTTAGTTTCCGGTTTTAAATTACAAATCCCACTATACAAGACCCGCCCTACGAAGCAGCTCGATTGGTTGGGGTTAGGCATTTCACCTCGAGTGGTTAAGGTTAGGGTTAGGGGATTGGTAAGGGGATAGGACCTGTACGTGTAAGCATGGGTGCCTGGCCAATAGTAATGTGTGAATGCTATTATGGCGTGGCCATAGTGGGATTCGTAATATCGCTGCCTGTCCTGATGTGTTGCACCTGTTCATCAGCCCTCATGTCACCTGTCCCCTGTTACAACCCTCGTTGCCTTGTGTATTGATGCTACGTTTACACTTGGCCGGCCATTTTCATAAACGGACATTTCAACCTCTCCGTTTTCAAAAATAACATCGTGCGCAGCTGTCAGTTTTCAGAAAAGTGTTCGTTTACACGTACCCGTGTATATATATGCCATCAATGCAGTCAAGAGCATGCCAAACCTGTAGGTGGCAGTGTAACGAGAAGCTCGATCCCACTTTAGCCAATCAGAATCCCGAAAATAGCAACAACAGCAACCAATCACGTCCTCTCTCTCTCTCTCGGCTGCCTAAACCTCCGTTTGTCTCAGTTTACATGCAAACGTGCAAACGAAAATTTAAAAAATCTCCACTCTGGCCGGAGTTTTTAGAAAGACTCAGAGTCTTTTTCAGAGGAGTATTCTCCGTTTGAGTGTAAATAAAGGGTACAAACGAAGGGAAATGTCTCCGTTTGTAAAAATAACCATGTACGTGTAAACAGGGTCTGAGTCTATATTCTCCCTTTATCTGGTGTCAGTTTGTTGTTGTTTAGAAGTTCTGGCTGTTTTTATAGTGTTATTTTTTTTTATATACTTTATTAATCCCGCAAGGGAAATTACAATGTTTTCACTCTGTTGTTGTTATTATTATACACAGTACACACAGGCCTGAATTACACACACATGCTCAGTATCTATACATGCACTAATGGAGAGATGTCAGAGTGAGAGGGTTGCCCATGGACAGGAATCCTGAGCGTTGGGAGTTAGGTGCCTTGCTCAAGAGCACCTTGGCAGTGCCGAGGAGGTGAACTGGCACCTCTCCAGCTACCAGTCCACCACCATACTGCGGTCCGTATGGGGACTTGAACCAGCAACCTTTTTGGATCCCACTCCAACTCCCTACTGACTGAGCTACTGCCATCCCTAGGTTCCTAGTGTTTTGTTTTTTTTACAGTTTTTGGGGATTTCCTGCCTGCTTTCAGTAATGTTATACAAGTGGAATTTGGAATTACGCTAGCTAGAATGTTAGACTTCATTGGAAATAACGTTAACACCTAAACTATCTAAATTGTGATGGCTAGCGGACTCAAATCTGAAAAAAAAACCCTCATTGGACCACACAAATGATCTATATTTAAAACAGAGATTTATATACTGTATTTCGCCTACTTGATTTGTTTTATAAAATAAAAAAAACAAGGTTTGTGCATATGACATGAGAATGAGTGTGTGCTTGTTTTTATGGAATTCTAAAATAGTTGCAAATAAAGTAATTCTTCTAAACTTGACTTGAAGCCTATTCTGAGAGAACTGCGCCAGAAAAGTCTGGTAGGAGTGGTTTCCATGGTAACTTAGCTAAAGTTGCTTTGTGGGATTCAACATTATCTATTAATCTATTAATGATTATGCCTTCTGGGTAGACCCTGCTGTGCTGCCCCCATGCTGCCCCTCCCGGGCCTGCCCTATGCCCTCCCCCCCACCCCCACCCCCAACCCCAAAAGGATGGATTGACAGTAACCATACATTTGAAGATCATTACAGGCTGCTAACCAGGTGAATGAACTGAACCTTTTTGAAGTAAAATCTGAAATCATGTGGACAACATTTCACTGTCACTGTGCAAAATGTGCCCATTTTATCTGAAATTACCAGTCTCAGAGGTTAATGCTTTGTTTTTTTCTTTTTGAATATTTCATTTAACATGTTTGTTGCCGACACGTATCCACCATGGTACAGTAGTTCTTTTGGGGCTAACCAGGCTTTTACTCCCATTTTTAAATGATTTATTGTTGCTTTGATGCCTTTTGTATCATTTTATCTATTCATCTTGAATTTCAGTGTGGCATGTCTCCTTCTTATCGTGTTTGTTGTTATAAGTCCTAATGTAATATTTATGCTTTTACTGGCTTGGGTGTACAAGGTCCCTGTGCAAAAGGTCATGAGCACCTTTAAATTCAGCAACAAATAACGGTTGAATGCTGTACTAGCCTGGTTCCGGCTTCTGAATTGTTGCCCACATCTTAGTTTTGTTCAGCGTATCAATGTAGTGAAACAAAATTGCAATTCAGCCCATTTGACAGGCTCCATCTGAAATGCTTCTGAAATAAGTGGATGGTATTGGATTTAATAAATGATTAAAAGAAAAAAACAGACTCCCATTCATACTTTTTCAAATGTGTTCCGTATGACATTTATAGTTTTACAAGAAATGGATTCAATGAATAGTTCAAAAGAATTCAATTAGTTTAATAATTGAATTCCAAAATAAAAACATTTCTTCTCTTTTGTCTTTCTTTTTGCTCTGTTGGTTGAAGCAGTTGAATCAAATTCACCTTCATTTGTTTTTTAGAAGAAACAAAGTTGAAGGGACTGCATTTTATGCAGACATACTGTACGTCCATTTCCAGGTGCATTACATGTATAGAAAATGCCTGCATTGCAAACACAGATAGATTGATTTCATTGTGTTACTGTGATCTAATAGAAGGGTTTGTTGCACAGCTCAGCACTCCCACCATTCAGTGAGAATGATGAGTGCCAAGAGTGCAGCTCTCCCCAGCTCACTGCCAGCTGTAACTGTGTCCCAACCACTTGCTATGTCAACAGGCCTGCCTTCCATCATCAATATTTATCAGAGAATCTGCACAGCGAGGGGAGTGCCGCACCCTTTCTACTACACTCAGCTCATGCGTCTACATACTGTAACTTTGTTAGAGGAGTCTCCTGAGCTGGTGCTGCATGCTAGGTAAACCGAGAGCCTCTCCACTATGCCAAGTGAGGACAATTTGTGCCTGGCTACATGGTCAGACAGAGCCAAATAACCACAGCTTTTAGCTGAACAGATTAGCTTGTCTGGCAAACCAGACAAGAGCAATTCTGGCCAAAATATGTGAAACATTTAACTTCTTCAGAAGCAAAAAAAATTATATTTTTTTACAATGACATGGGAATTTGTCCAGAAAATGTCAGTATTATGTAACGTTTGAGTTAAAATCGTGCGGTTTATATTTGTGTCATGAAGCTTTAATGAAGTGTTGAAACAAGCAAATACAGGATATTAGTGATTCATGTCATAACATTTTATTTTATAGGAAACCTGTATTAAAATTTTAAGAGTTTGAGTGGTTGATCTCACGCATTTTATCTAGTCCATTGCTTCAGAGCAACTCTACTTTCCCCGTGTCCTCCATGACCTGGATTTGTGAACGCTGTCAGGCTAAATGCAAGCTGCTCGGTTCATGTGCAAAGTGTCTTAGAAGAAACTGGCACTGCCGCACCAATGAACAGATGTCTGGGAGAATAAATTGGCTGGAGAAAGTTTTTCAGGCACCTGTTCAATCCATGCTAGTAGGAGACATCAGACAAGAGTGTACAGAGCTACATTTGCAACAGTAACAGACTTTCAGAAATAAGATGGGATGATTCAGTAGACAGCGTGGGTTGAGGTTTTTCACTTTGTGACTCAAAACTTTATCAATGAGAAAAAACATCAAATCAATGATAAAAGGAAAAAGTAGATAGAATCGTCCTGTTGTCACGTAACTGGTTCTGATCAAGAAATACTCTGGCATGTTGCACCCAGAAAAATAGCAATTTGTCATTTTTACACTTAAATTTTTGTATGGATGAAAAAAAAAGAGACAATGGTGGTGGTGGAGTGGAGTGCGAGCTGGTAGCGAACATAGTTATCTTTGGACAGAGTCAGGCTCGCTGGACCCCCGTTTTCAGTCTTTGTGCTAAGCTAAGTTACTACTGGCGGTAGCTTGATATTTATCATAGAGACACAAGAGTGGTATCGATCCTCTCACCTAACTCTCGGTAAGCAGGGAATAACATTATTCCTCATTATCTTTTATGGAATTATTTTTGGGCTTTTTGGACCTTTATTCGATAGGACAGCTGAAGACACGAAAGGGGGGAGAGAGAGGGAGACAACATGCGGTAAAGGGCCGGAATCGAACCCGGGCCGCTGCAGTAAGGACTGAGCCTTAGTAAGGACTGAGCCTTAGTAAGGGCTGTGCCTTAGTGTTCATCATTATCTTGATATAGGTATTTGCCACCCAAATTAAATGGTGTTGGGAACACTGCTAATTTTACATGTTGTTGCTCATTTATTTCTTCACACTTTATCTCGAGATGACAATTATCTTAATTAAGATTAACAATAATTTATTAATTATCTCTTCATCTCAAAACACATGATCCTGACTTTTCTGAAAGTTATCAAACTCAAAAACTAATTTACTTTTTATAGCTTCAATTTTAAATGTTATCACAAGTTATCTATTATCAGGTGCTGACAAATAATTACCTCAAAATCTCAGGATATGTGTTAATCACTGTAATTGCACAGTTATGTATAGTCCTTTTGTTCTTTAGACTCCTGCATTTTTGCTTTGTTTCTCTCCAGGGATGCTTCTCTCTCTCAAGGCGCAGAGGAATTACTCCATTATGTAACTGACTTGAATAGACCATGAAATACAGAAGCTCATTATCTCAATTTAAGGCCCAATCTGTGGTCTGAATATAAACAAAATAGTGGCCACACACACACAAAAGAGATCCTTTTGTCTCTCTCAAAGTTATTCCTTGAATACAAGGACTAACACTGCTCAACTAAATCTAAAAGATCTGTTTATACAGGAATATAAGATCCTATATTTGTAATCATAAACCATACATTTTCTTACCTAAAAGTGAAATTCTATACATGTGTATATACATATACACACACATATATATATATATATATATATATATATATATATATATATATATATATAAATGTTAATTTGTTTAATTTAAAAATTAAACGAAACGTTTTTTCATTTTTTTTTCAAATCATATTTTGTAATTTGCTTAAATTGACTGATGCTGTAGCTCACACAAATAATCTAAACTTAAATGTTTAGGCATCTGTTAAATGTGTATGTGTGTATATATATATATATATATATATATATATATATATATATATATATATATATATATAAATGTTAAATGTGTATGTGCATATATATATATATATATATATATATATATATATATATATATATATATATATATATATATACATTTAACAGATGCCTAAACATTTAAGTTAAAAATGTTAAATGTATATATATATATATATATATATATATATAAAACACATACACATTTAACATTTATATATATATATACATATATATATATATATATACATACACATTTAACAGATGCCTAAACATTTAAGTTTAGATTATTTGTGTGAGCTACAGCATCAGTCAATTTAAGCAAATTACAAAATATGATTTGAAAAAATGAAAAAACGTTTTGTTTAATTTTTAAATTAAACAAATTAACATTTAACAAATACATTTTTTAATTAAAGTGCTCATATTATGCTTTTGGGCTTTGCCCCTTTCCTTTATTGTGTTATATATCTTTTTGTGCACGTTATAGGTTATAGGTAAGTGAAAAAGCCCAAAGTCCACCCAAAAGGGACTTACCATCTCCAACACAAAACACTGTTCACAAACTGCTCCAAACAGCTCTATTGTAGTCCAGCCTTTACTTCAGAGACAAACGTCATCACTTTGTAACACACGTTATAATGCTCACCTAGCTGCTAGCATGGCACTCCCTCATACTCTGCTTCTGACTGGCTAGTAGTCCTTACCTAGGTCCTGCGCATGTGCGACTCCCAACAAAGATGGAACAGAAGTGTGATGTCTCACTCTGTAGCTAAAACAAAGAGCTCAACACACAGGGTGAAAAAAGGAGCAGCAGCAATGTGCAGTACAACAAATATATGGTGTTTTTTGAAAATTAAACCACATAAACAGAAGCACTTTAAAGATAAAATTAAACAATACATTTGTTAAGTTATCACAGGAAACATTGATTTTCTGCATCAGTGGAAATCCATTTAATAATAATAACAATAATAATAATAATAATAATAATAATAATAATAATAATAATAATAATAAAAATAATACAAATATGTTACTGCATTACTTTTTTTTAAATCCTGATACACAATTTAGAATAAAACACCAAAAAAGCAATCAATACTGTATGGTATATTCTCAGAACGCTCTCTGTGATTGTCACAACTACTGTGTCTGTGGCTGTCTCTGTGGCCAGCCTGGTCTCACAGAATTCTGTGAAATGACCACGTACTGTTAACAGCTCCTAAGTGGTGGTGGCACAGAATGTGTAAAGATTCCGTGTGGCCACCACGGAAAACAGTGCCAATGTAAAGTCAATGAGAAGATGACGCAGCATTAGGAGTGACGACGGTATTTGTGTCCCGTATGTCACATTTCCTAAAGTTGCTTTATTCTTTTCTTAAACCCAACCATCCTGTTCTTCTTGCGTGTCACAGAACCGTAAGCCCACCCATGACCTTTTCCTTAACTTAAGGGTATATAAGTGTTTATTTAACGGAATTCTTCTGTGGGCCCATCATGGAATTTTCAGCGATCCGTGTTCATTTCACGGAATTCTGTGAGATCAGATCGCAGCGGCTGTACTGTGGCTGTCTCTGTATCTGCACTTGGGTCTGGTTAAGCAACATTACAAAGATATTAGACAGTTCTAGTTTGAAATCCCTTCCCTTTATCCTGCAGTATATCAACATCAAGCAGACAATGCAACTGGGAATTATCTACCAGATTCTCTCAATATAAAAAAAATACCCTACTTATTATAATATTTAATGTTATCATTTGGTTTTGACGCAATTATTTAAATTCAGACCTTCAGTCACGAATGTCCCAAAGGACAGCACAAAGCACATAACCTTTCGAAATATAGGTGACACTGAAGTGATACCTTCCATTAAAACCATTGACGTGCTAGCCGTGTCTGAATCATTCTTCAAATACCTCCACTTCCTGTCTCTACGAATAACAAAACACATCCAACCTAGCCGCTCTTCATCTCCGTTTCCGAGCCTTTGCAGCAGCATGTGTGTGTGTGGACCATGAATAATGCAAACCTGTCAGCGCTGTGTCTGCTCTGTATGCTTTAAATGATTAGCCCAGTTTAAAAGTCAGCTTTGAGTAATCTATTATTTATTCTATTACTCTGCTATTGTCCTGAACTCTGCCGAATGCTCTTGTCACATTTTCATGAAATGTTTTTTGAAAATATGCAGCCCGGGTTAATATGCTAATGCTGACAGCAGCCTGTGCTTTGCATTTGGACCAGTGTGGTGTGAATGCAAATCGCAGTTGTGCTTTAGATCATTGCCACGTGCGCTAATACAATTAAACCTGAATACCGAATTGTAAATAACCATCATGACCAAACATAGAGTTGTCAGATTATCTATGTTCTCTTCTTTTTAATATGATGTGTCTTAAACAAAGCCTGTGAATGATCTGGTCATATACCTTGTAATCTACAACCCAGTTGATATAATGACCAGCATATCCTACTGCATTTAGTCCTGGTAATTACAAGCTTTCTGTTTGCATTGTGATCAAATCCGTGTTATTTTTGTCACCATGGAAATGACATGCCGTTTCATTTCAAGCCATCATTACGCTTTTACCATGTAGTGACTCCTGGCTTTACAGTGGCTATGAGAAAACAGCACTCCCTGCAACTGAGAGTGGAGATGTGAATACTATGAAATATAAATCCACGTGATTTGGATAACCTGGATAGCCAGGTTCCAGACAGCTGAACAGTGTTGGTAGCTTTACTTTTAAAATGTATTCCTGACTTCAGATTACTGAATACACGCCCTAAAATGTAATTTGAAATATACCCCATTAGATTACTCAGTATAAGTAAATAAATAGGGATGTTATAGGGAAGATTAATACATTTAACTTATTACAACAAATGAGTCTTTTCTCTCAACACCAAAACAGTTCTCTTTACGACCCACCGCCAACCAAAAACATAAACAGTCTCAAGTTCCCCACTGGACAAGCAAAATGAATTGTCTCTTGGGGACAAATAAAGGTTTTGAACTTTTGAACTTGAACTTGGACAACGAAAAGTAAACTTAGTGAACCCTCTTGCGCCTAATAGTCAATCTTCGACAAAACTAAACTTAGTGACGACTCTTACACTTAATAGTCAATCTTTGAAAAAACTTAACGTAGTGACGCATCTTGCACTTAATGGTCAATCTTTGATTTTCTTATCGTGTTTACCAATGTCCGCTCTTGGGAATAATTGTGCGTTCCATTTACCTCGGAACTTGGAAGCCGAAGCTGGGAATTACGTCACACCCGAGTTGAACACGTTCCATTTACAAGTCGGATTTTCATTATTTTCATTAGCTAGCCAGGTTAGCCATTGTTAGCAATACCAGTTTACGCATTACACTGACTTTGTGCATACAAACAGTGACCCAGACACAAATAACATGGAAGTGTTTATAACTGTTTGTTACTACAGCATTCACAACTGTTGATGCACGGAGCAGCCATGTTGGATTGCTTGGGGTACTCAGTGGTTGCCCGAGTTTCCGAGCCCGGAAATCCAAGGTCAGGGGGGCGTGTTTCCGTCATTGACCTCAGAAAATCAGACTTCCGACTACAAATGGAATGCACGAAAACTGCCTGTAAAGGTGGTTAAGAAGTGTGGAGAATTGAAGTAATCCGCTTCTGGAAAAATGGGTGACTAAGAAAGATGGACGTTTTTACTTGTTGCCAAGGACTGACAAGTTATGAGACTGTCAGGGTTGGGGACAGAACTCAGGCGCAGACTGGAGTGGTGGAAAAGAATCTCATTTTATTGAGACAGTGAGGGTGAACTGGCAGTGGGGGGGGTGCTGGGTCCGAAGCTTGCTGAGCTGGCAGAGGATTCTGAAGGTGGGTTATTTCTGGGACACGGAGTAGACAGGTCAGTACAAGAACAGGAAACTAGACTTGGAACAAATAACAAAGGCTGGTGAAATAGCATACTGGTAGTAAGCAACAATCCGGCAGGGAGAGGAAAGTCAGACTGGTCTTTAAAGGCAGATGATGAAGCTGGATGAATAGCAGGTGCGCTGATGGAATTGGTGCCAGGTGTGGGGAGAATCAACAGGGGGGTGTGTTCACGCTCTGTGACATGCAAGTAACAGGAACACAGACAGACAGAAAACCAAAACACACCAAGCACACGGCAGGCATAACAAAATGAAGAAATAAAACAAAAACACATTCACACACACGCACACACACACACACACACACACACACACACACACACACACCAGACTGTCACCGTGAGGAAGTCACGGCAGGCGAGGGCGTAACAGAGACACTGGTGAGTGGCCGCGCCCCATCTTGGTTTGAAAGTGCTAGCTTGACAGTGTGTGTGTGTGGCGCAGGGTGTGTGTGATTAAACAAGCTGATGTAAATGATCAGAGTAAGATATTAAGGGTAAATGCCAATTCCGGATCAGTTAAAAAAAAAAGCCAAAATCGGACATACCTAAACGTAAATACATTGGAGTCGTGTGTCTTCTCTGTTATTGTTGTGTGGCCTTTAGCGTGTGGCATTTAGAGCATATAAAAGAAAAACAAACTTGAAGGGCACTGAGACAGCCCAGACCTCCGCCAAGGCCATGCCATCTAAGTGAAAAATCATTTGTGTATGGTGTATATCCACCCCGTGATTTGGATCTGCTCCAAAATGTATTGGGTTCTTTCTTGGCCCATTTTACACCCTTCCACCAAGTTTCATAAAACCAGCCAGTAGTCTGAAATCCTGCTGATGGACAAGCAAACAACTGAAAACATTCAACAAGTAATCTATGTTTGAAGACTAACTGTATTCAGAAGACCACCAATTTAAAGTGTTACTGTAACAGAATACAGTTACTCATATTTTGTACTTTAAATACGTAATCAGAGACCCCACGCCTCTTTAGGAGACTAGCGGCAGGTCCTGAGTGTATTGATTACAACGGGAGAAGTGAACGTGAACACAGATTATGAGCGATTCTTTCGCCCCATAGTCACCAAAGTATATATGGACCCATTTTTCACAAGCCACATATCTCCTGAACATTGTGACACTAAAATGGCATTTTTCAAACAGACACATCAGGAGAAAATTTGTTTGAGACCTTTCTGTTTCTGTCTCAGGGCCTATCTCTCGCGAGATCTGGCAACACAGATAAGCTAACGCCAGCTGACAAACAACCTACAACGTTAGCTGGCGTTAGCTTATTAGCTGGCGTTAGCTTATTAGCTGGCGTTAGCTTATCTTATTCGTGAATGCCCTTACTAAACTAATCTCCGGAATGCTAAATATGAGTTTCAGCAGTGTACATATCTAATGCTAGCAAATAAATATAACTTTTAATCCATCCAAACGACGTTCACTACACGTTCAAACGAGGCCACGCCCCTTTAGGAGACAGGTAGTGTGTACTGTTTCTCAGCCCAGAGTAGTTGTATTCTATTTTAGGCCCCAACAATCTCAAAAAAAGGCTGCAAAGTCCTGGAGGGGCTGTTTGTTCGGTCAAGTGAATGAGTGGCATCAGAGCAATCACACCACTACATGACATTCAACGTTCAAGGTTTTTTGGTCTTTCAAAATCATATTACAAGAGGTGTTTTGTGATCTTTATTTGTATTGACACTGTACTATGAATATTTAATTAATATAAAGATTTTTTCTTCTGTTGAGGTTTTAAATGGATGTTTCTTCTATTTTATGTAGTTCTTCTGATCAATAGAGAACCGACATGTGTTACAGAGGCTAAGAAATCTCAAAACAAGCAAGACACCTAACCCTAATGAGAAAAAATCATAACAAAATTGCAAAACTGGGTCCTGCAGAATTAAAATGAGTTGAACACATTATTGAAGACAGATTTGGTTGAATTTGTCAGAACTCACTCACAGCTTTATAGATCTTCAATCAACACATCATCAGTGGACTTCCTAATTACATCTTAATTTAATTCAGCTGGTTTGCATCATTTGAATTAGAAAGCTTCCACTCAGTATCTCAATTAGAGGAACTGCCAGCTAATCAGGTTCAATATCTGTGACTGATCTGTCTGTGAGCTCGCTTAATTAAAAATAATCAGTCAACTAAATTCATTTGCAGGATGAAATAAAAATCATTCTCCTTGTCTGTAGTGTCTGTGACCTCAAAATCATTACAGCTTTATAGAACAGTGTCTTCAGCCAGTATCTCTAGTGACTTTGATTTAACGTGTAGTTAAGGGTTTGTTTTGCAGCTCAGTTTTGTCAAGTTCAGTGTGGTCAGGAAGTAAGTTACCAGTTTTAAATCCATCCAAGCAGCTCCCACACACACAAAATATACACACCTAGCATGAAGACCTGTAACTGTATTCAGTCCCTGCTCAGTAGTTATTTATGAAACGTCTCACAATGAGAATTGGACAAAAATATGATCCCAGTGATGTCTGTAGTTTGGCCCCACTACTGGGTATGACACTGTCTTTTATACACTGGCATCAGTCAATCAGTCTCTTGAACATCGGGAACCACACACCACAATCACAATTTACTCTTATGGCTTATTAAAATGGGGTTTAAAGATGGTGTCAAAAATCCCTCTAATCAGCAATTTTAAAAAATACTTGAAGTTTGAATATTTCAAAATTTGTGGAAAAGCATTTGAGAATGTTATGACTTGGCCCATAAGGGGTTGCTAAATGTGTGACTATTGAGGAGACTGTCCTATCCTCAAAAAAAATCCTATAGGTTGTTTGTACTAAAGCATATTACGACCCATATTTACATTTATAGTTTTAGCTCTGTTTTTGGTCGCTATGAACTCCTGAGGGAAACATCTGGCTTTCTTTTTTTTCGGGCATTTTAGGCCTTTATTTTGACAGGACAGCTGAAGACATGAAAGGGAAGAGAGAGGGGGAATGACATGCAGCAAAGGGCCGCAGTATAGAGGAGTACACCTCTATATATGCCTGCTCTACCAACTGAGCTATCCCGGCACACAACTTCTGGCTTTATATCTGCTAAACGGGGCAGTGGTAGCCTAATGGTTAGAGAAGCAAGCTTGGGACCGGGAGGTTGTCAGTTCAATCCCCAGACTGGCAGACTAAACTCTGGGTGGGGAAAAGTTACCCCCACCCACCAGTGAGGTGCCCTCAAGCAAGGCCCTTTACCCCAACCGCTCCAGTGGAGTTGCTCTGTGGCCAGCCGATCAGACTGTGGTTGTACCGGGCAGCTTCCAGGTATAACTGTGTGAATGTGACAGGTTGTCATTGCAAATGAGAAATTGTTCTCAATGGACTTACCTGGATAAATAAAGGTTAAAATAAAAAATAAAAAAATGCTCACCACGCTGGAGTGTTCAAATGATGCAGCTGCAAATGACATATGTGACACCATCCACACAGTGAAATTCATTGTTGTTGGCTCACAAGGCGCACTATTCAAAAACCTCAAACATCATCACCTTTAAGACTGTGACAGAGTTCTGTTGTGTGAGAAACAACTGTGATCCAGATTAGCCAATCTAGTACAATTGAATTGTAGCATGTGATTAATTTTGTTAGCATTTAATGAAAGTTTCTCCTGCCTCCACTTTTTGCAGCAAATTATCTCAACTGACCGTCTTCCCTGTTTTCAGTGCTTCTTTATCTCAGGGGCTGAAGGTCACAGCTTCTTTGCAAATAGCTTTATACATTTTCAAGTTATAAATTCTTCGAAAACAACATAGAAAATTTCTTTACATTTCATGACTAAGAGTAACATTTAGTAATAAGCCTTGTGTATATGGCTCCACAGTACATTTATTTGTGCAGAGATAAACACGTGTCACCTCATTAATTCCTCTCAGATCCCCTCATTAAAGAATAAGCCTGCTAGTATTCTATATTGTTGTTACTGTGAACAAATCCCATTAAAAAGACCAAAACAAACAATACTTTTATATTATTCATGCTTGTGTCATCAAGCATTAGGGCTTCATTGTTTTCCCACTGTTGCAATGGCTGACAAGTTCCTTCATTATCATGATAAACATTGGCACTGTAGTTTATTCTGGGTCAATTTCACATACGTCGTCCTGCTGGGAAATGCACTAGTCCCTCCTGTTCGAATAATGTTGTTGGACATGACCCATTTTTCAAAGATTTACATCTTCAGCAGGACCAAATGGGCTTTGGGCTGAGTGTCACAGACGGCGTAGGGAAGTCAGAAAGTGTTGAGAGACGGACTAACACGTTGGTTTTGGTCTTTTTGCGGGATTTGCTAATAATAGAAATACTGTATATGTCTACAGCTTTGTCTTTTAACCTGCGGCCCTCTTATTTCATTTTTGCAATACATGGCTTTTATCCGAAGCAACCTTTTCAAAACTGTCTGACCTCTCACTGTTGCCTCTGTTCGATCTAATTTCTTGAATGTCTGTGCTCTCTGAGCTCTCAGGAGTATGTACTAAGCCTATTGTCTCTCACAGGGAAACTGAACTCTATTTTCCTCAGCCCTTTTCCAACAACTGCCTCTAAGCGACTATAACTACCACACTGAGGTTTTATCTACTCTCTTTTTTTTTAAGTCCTGTGGACATTTGGAAGCACAATTTTGTCAACTTTAAGAAACACATCATCAAGTGCAATCAAATGTGCCAGGGAGAATAATATACTACCTCCAGAGGTAAAATGCTAAAGATAAATCTTTCTTTCTTAAATAGCAGTGCCCAATACTGTGGTGAAGAAGGGGGTGGTATGTTAGGTGTCCAGGGTTTCAGAATTAAATGTTCCGTAGTTGAAGTACTTCCAATGTTTGGATGGACATGAAAAACTCCTGGTTGAGCCATGAGCACAAAAGATAAGCAAATGTGTTGTAGCAAATACGGTATCTTGTACAGTTTAAGGTACAGGCCTGTAACGATAAGAATTGAAGGAGTAACTTAACAACATGGCTGAGAAGCAGTCTTTTCTGGTTGAAGAACCTGCTCACCAAGCTTTAAAGTCCATTGCAGATTCTGGGCCAATTTTGGATGTTTTTAGCATCTATGCAGCTGTGTTTTCTGTTTGGCTGTTGGAAGCTCGGGTGCTATTAACTTGTACCTAAAAAAAAGAAACTGTAGCGGAGACCTAAAATTGAGATTAAAACAATAACAAAGATACATTAAATTACCCAGCAAAAATGAACTTACAGCAATGGGCCAACAAAGGCACAAACAAACATGGATATACACAATGTAGGTTTTATAAATTGGCTTTGCAAATGTTTCATGATGAAGGGAATACCTTTAACACACTTGCTGGACCACAATGATACACACAATGTAAACACAATCTTTGTTAGTTTACTTGAAAAATCCACTGGGCACCTTTTAAAGCTGAATGAGTGTTTTATTTATTTTTTGGCCACTAGGGAGCAATAAAATCACCAAACAATCTGACGGACACACATCCCAGATATATTATTGCCTTATTAAGTTGACATGTCAGTGAACAGTTGGCTATTTACACACAGCATGCACAGAGCAACATTAGCATCACCGGGGTGGTGATGGCGCAGTGGATATGACACATGCCTTTGGTGTGGGAGATCCGGGTTTGATTCCCACTACGATACGTCAACCAATGTGTCCCTGAGCAAGACACTTTGCCCCTAGTTGCTCCAGAGGCGTGCAACCTCTGACATATATAGCAATTGTAAGTCACTTTGGGTAAAAGTGTCAGCTGAATGACATGTAATGTAATGTAATAGTATTCATATGAAGTTGTTTCTCTCCAGTTGGTAATGAAGCCCAACATTCACTCTCTTTACAGCTCTTCTGGCTCTTTGGTTTCCAACAACTCCTGAGAAAAAACTGTATGTATCTCCTCAGTTGCTAGATTTGTTTTTGTTAAGTGTGTATTTTACAACCTGGCTTATTTATTGTCCTGGGTTTTGTTTTGTTTTCTTCCCATTGGTTTTAACAAGTTGGAAGGAATGAAAAAAGTTGCCTTTGGCAGTGACTGGTTGCAAGAAAGTAAATTACATTTGCAGGTAAATTATAGTATTAAAAATGAATGACTTTTACCTTCGAGAGAGCTGTGGCATGCTGTAATAACCTAGAAACCTATTTGCCTCGTCACTGTGACCGGAGCAGAGGAAATGTCCCTGACCCAGCGACAGCGAGAGGACAGCTCAACAGCAGATGCTCGCCAGTCATTTATCTCACTTGCACTTTGACACTCAGGCAGTTATTGTCTGGCTTCTGCACAGACCAGCTCAAGCCTCTCTCACATCAAAGCAGCTGCACTCATAAATGGAGCCATTTTGAAATCAGAGTATGATTTATGAATGTTGTTCCGCATGAAGTGCAGAGAAGGATTCGGATCTTTCACAGAAAAAGAGAGAAAGAGAGCAAACGCGACCGGAGAAATTACATTTCATTAAAAATCTAGGAAGAAGGCTTTATCATTATTATAACCGAGTAAAATCACTGTGTAAGTAAGCTGGCGATGCTCTGACTACTGCACCATAAAGCACTTGTTATCTCACTGACATTAATGCTGTGACCCCAGTGAGCTGCAACTTCTCCAGTGAGAACACACATATTTAAAACCTGCTTATTGATTTGGTATGAGACAGGCTGCAGGCCTGGAGGGCTGAACACATGGGTAAATGCCAATTTCCATATTTAATTGTTCATCCTCACCCTATGGGTTAACTGTCTGCCTAATTAACAAAGAAACCATACAGCAACTTAATTTTGTCAATATTTTAGCCTTTCAACCTGCATCATGTCTCTGAGGGGAAGTAGAGAATCTTCAACCTGCAGTTCATATGCAACATTTCTCAATGCGTTTGCCTGTTGTCTTTCAGCACACACACACACATTTTAATTGTCAATCTGTGTAATTTCCATTCAGTATGCATTGCAGCAAATTAATCACAGTGTGCCATGCAGGCAGAAACTATTCATGTGAACTACATAATTGCCTAGAATCCTGATGTTTTAGAGGGGGTGGGTTGGGGTGGGGGGGCACCCCAACCCATTCCCTCTAAAACATCAGGATTCTAAATTATTTCTATACAATATGAGACATTCTAATAAAACCCTGGATGATTAAATTGTTAATTTACAAGATCACAACAACAGTTCGTTTTAAAGCGGCAACATGCAGAGGCGGATTTTCTTTTGTTAATGTTTTGATGTGTGTGTGAGAACATTAATTAGGAAACAATTGCTATATCGTATAATGTGCAACCCAGTTGTTGGGAGAGCACATTATATGTGCAAAACACAGACTCCAAGGAAAGAATGTTTGCAACAGAGGAGTTAAACTGTGCAGTTATCACAGAGGACACTTCTGAGGGAAGGATGTCTCAACTTAACCACAACCTAATTCCCTTGATTCCTTGTTTCTCGACTCTATTCCTTGAATCTGTCTCTCATTAAGTGGTAGAGATGGAGATGCGAGGAAAAAAGGTACAAGCGAAAGAAATAGTGGATACAATTAATTAAATTAATTATCATGTACACATAGTGGCACTTTTTTTCATTTGCTGGCAATTAGCTTCCAACCTAGTTGGCTATTATCCTTAATGAACCACTTGATAACAAACAGTCTTTGCAAAGCGCTAACCCGGTAATCATGGAAAAGGCAGAGGCCTCAGTCAGCTGAGTAGAGACTAATTGAGCTGACAGTGGCTCGTAAAGTAACTCAACAGGACAATAAATGACTCGACAAGCCAAATTTCTTCCTTTGCTTCTTCACCTGTGTGTCCCTATGTTTCACTGTTGGAAACAACAAATCACTTTGCACTGCTTGTGCATTTAAAATTACTTTATATTAATGATGGTATGAACATCGCGTTATGGTGAGACTCTGAGTCTGTGTACACACCATATTTAGTTGAAATACTTGAAAAAAAAGGATCTCTATAAACATCATTTCATTAGAGAAACTCTCAGACAAGCCTCGAAAGCCTCAGTAAATAAAATTACAGACAGCGCTGTGTCAAGTATGCTGGTTAACGTTTGCTATTAACTTAACTGGCAGTGTGTGTAGTGCTGCATTTACTAGTGCTTGTAGTGTGAGTATTACCCTTTAATGTAAAATTCACAAGGATTACTGACCCACAAGGACGTAGTCAAACAAAAAACAGCATGCAGTATGTCTGCGTATATAGAGGAACATGTGGAAATAAAGATTCACAAAGATCTTGAAATTCATCAATAAACGATATGATTTTCTTGAGCAAAAATTTGTAACATTTATGAATTCACAACAAACACTGGCAGAGAGAAATGTTTACAGCAGAGGATCGATCCTCTGACCATGAATCTGGACAACTGCCTTGCAGATATTAAAGAGGCGAGAAAACAAACTTCAAACAAAGATCGATGGCCTGGAAGAACGATGATGAAACATCAAGACTGTGATGATACAGCGCCGGAATTTGGGAAGTTCCTGCAACAAGTGCAAGAAGGAATACAGTATGTGCATCACTCCAGGCTTGACCCCCACATGAGAACTTTAAAACCTGCACTGATAACCTCTTCTTTTAGCCTTTGGTTTGGCCTTGGATAGCCACAGTACATTTTTACAAACTCAAGATCAGTTTATTCTATGAGATTTAGGTCTCAAATACCTAAAAGTAAATAAGTACCTGGACCAATCAGAAGACTGTATTTAAATGGCGACAACAACTGTCTCTTAAACCTCCCATACATCATGTGGTGAATCTGACCATGACTCACCAACTCATGGCCTATATTTTATCAGCTCAGATACATTACAAAACTAATTTCTGTGGAGAGATTGGGAAAGCTTTTTCAACAAACTCATCAACATGTCTTTACTTCTACAACCTAGATGCAAAAACCAATGACTTGTTGCGGTCATTGAGCATTGAGGTAGTATTCTATCTTTTGTTTTTATCATAATGCTGATACTGATGTTGGGACCCAAGAGGAATAATTGTATCCCTGGTGGGGACAAAATGCATCCCCCCCTCAAAGTGATCAATGCTACTTCACCAGTAGACCATAAATTATATACCTAAAATAGAAGTATTTTAGACTAAGTAAAGTGATGTAACGTGAATAGCCTATAGTGCCGTAGAACGATAAAATCCGAGCAGCAGTAGTATCAGTATTGTATTGTAGCCTGAAGTTGAGTCTGTGAAAAACAAAACAGATCCCAAAAGACAAACCAAAAACAAATCCTGCTGGCTGTGAGGACCAAGAGAGATCTTGTGTGAACTGCAACTCCAGCTTAAAGGAACACGCCGACTTATTGGGAATTTAGCTTATTCACCGTAACCCCCAGAGTAAGACAAGTTGATACATACCCTTCTCATCTCCGTGCGTGCTCTAAGGCTGTCTGACGGTTCCAGCATTAGCTTAGCCCAGCACAGATCCTGCAGGTAACTGGTTCCAACTAGCCTACTGCTCCCAATTGTGACAAAAGTGACAAAATCACGCCAACATGTTCCTTTTTACATGTTGTGATTTGTAGAGTCACAATGTACAAAAAACAACGTAACATGAGACACAGCCGTCTTCTAACAGTAAACAAACCGGGAACTATATTCTCAGACAGGCTTGCTGCGAGCATATCACTCCGCCCAAGTACTATATTCTTCCGCCTGAGAATATAGTTCCCGGTTTGTTTACAGTTAGAAGACGGCTGTGTCTCATGTTACCCTACGCTGTGACTCTATAAATCACAACATGTAAATAGGAACACGTTGGCGTTATTTTGTCACTTATTCGGAGCAGTAGGATTGCTGGAACCATTCACCTGATGTTCTGTGCTGGCCTGATGCCGATGGAGCCGTCAGACAGCGTTACAGCACGCATGGAGATGAGAAGGGTATGTATCGACTTGTCTAACTCTGGGAGTTACGGTGAATAAGCTAAATTCCCAATAAGTCGGCGTGTTCCTTTAAAAAGGAAGAGAAGGGCTATCAGAAAGAGTGGACTCAGGTGTGGCTCATCTTCCTGCTACACCTCCGCCACTTGTACTGCCTCCTAAACAGCTCAAAGGGAAAATGGCAAGAGCCACCCACAGAGTGGGAGGGTCATCACAACATGCACATATATATATATATATATATATATATATATATATATATATATATATATATATATATATATATATATATATATACATTAGACTCATATTAATTAATTCATATATATTCAAATATGTACATTTATATCTATTGATAGAAAGAAACAGAGAATGTTTATTGACACTGTTCACTGACTCAGATATCCAGTGCAGATATCTAGAGCCAGCTGCTCAGTGTTTTACTGTATCTTAATTTTGATTTTATTCTCATTATCTCCCGAGAAACGGACAAGCGTTTGGTTGAACGTATTTTGTTTTTGCAGCGAAGAGAACTACGCTCTCTGGCTTGAAAGCGCTGTGTTTTATGGTGACACCACGTTGTCCTATTTTATTTTGACATTATTTTCCATTGAATATTGTTATGAATTCATTAAAGAGTGTTTTGGCATGGCTGGCCAAGTGGCACTATATCAAGAGGGATTTAATTCTTGCATGTTTTGTTGTGCATGATCAAAACTCTGCTTTTTTCATAAATCGCACCCTGATTATAATAATAATAATAATAATAATAATAATAATAATAATAATAATAATAATAATAATAATAATACCTTTATTTGTAAAGCACTTAATGTAAACAGTTAATAAAAAAACATATGATAAAAAAACAACAAAAGTTGATAAAAAACAACAGTGAAATCAATAAAAAGTAAGTCTGAAATAGTGAGTTTTTACAAGTGACTTAAAAGAAAACAATGTGTAAGGTTCCCTGATCTCCACTGGCAGGTCATTTCACATGAGGTGCACGAACAGAAAACAAACCTGGTCACCTTTGTGTTCAGGTTAGACCGAGGAATGCTCAGGAATGACCTGCCAGAGAATCTCTGGTTGCATTCAGGTTCATACAGTATGGGGTCAGAAGGTCAGCTGTATATCCTGGAGCTAACTCTATATGAGCCTCAAAAGTGGTCATTAAATTTTTAAAATCCACTCTAAGATGGACTGGGAGCCAATGAAGTGATCTTAAAACCGGTGGGATGTGTTCTCTCCTGTTCTGACCTGGTTATGAGTCTGACGGCAGCATTTTATGGGTGAATGCTGCTTGCATTGTAAAGCGTTTTGAGTGATTGCTAAGACTAGAGAAGCGCTATATAAATGCAGTCCATTTACCATTTATGTGGCTGAAATGACTGGAGTATCGCAAGTTTAACCAAGCATGTATCATATTTGTTTGGTTCATTTTGACCACTGGAAGTAAATCTAAAATGTAAAAAAATATTAAGATGCAACTTTATGTGACTTTAGGTATGACATACATAACAATTTCAAAATAATATTTTTTTTTACTGGACCTATACATTATGTGCTCCCAAAATGTAGTCCTGGTCGTCTTCTTTTTGTTGTCTTCATACCTTAAATGTGTTGAAGCATTTGGCACAACACAGTAGCTGAAAGTAGAACAAACTGGATGAATACAAGCATGTTTCACTCCCAGTGGAGAAAACCGGAGGCAAGAGAAAAACATCAGTGATGATGGGAAATATGTTAAAGCATCACCTTGACAACAGGCTGTACACCGGGTCAACATGACATCAATTTCCCAGTGTAGTAGAAGAGTCTGCAAGACGTTCCAAAAGTTGGGTACTTTTCTGAGCAGATGGTTGACATCAGAATGTCACAATAAATCAGTCCAGGTTGAATGTGCATGCATGGCTATCGAAAAAACAACAACTCTGAAGCCGTGAGTCACTGTAAAGTGGTCCTTGTCATAGCATCAATCCTCTAACTTCCTCCAACTAGTTGAGACTTCCCTCTCCTGGGAGTGGAAAAACGACTCCCTTACAGTATGTACACATTTAGTGCAGGCTGTTCTCATGAACCATTCGTACATGTAGCTACGAAACACTGTAATTCATATGTAATTGATTACTGTATGGCCCACATTGATTGCCGCTGTAAGGCAGTGACTGCTAATTGCAGTAATAGCCTACTTGGAACTTGGATTGGAACACCTAGTGTAAGACTGCAAAAATAGGCCGCGTAGGGAAGAGGTCGGGGTGGATGGGTGGTTCCCAAAACACAAGACTTTCAAGCAGGGGAGTGCAGTTTGTATCCCAGAAGAAGATAGGGGAAAACCCAAGAATTTCACCCAAGAAATGGGTGTTCATGTCCCGGGAGTACTACTTAAGGGGACTTAAAGGAACACGCCAACTTATTGGGAATTTAGCTTATTCACCGTAACCACCAGAGTAAGACAAGTCGATACATACCCTTCTCATCTCCGTATGTGCTGTAACACTGTCTGACGGTTCCAGCATTAGCTTAGCCCAGCACAGATCCTGCAGGTAACTGGTTCCAACTAGCCTACTGCTCCGAATTGTGACAAAAGTGACAAAATAAAGCCAACATGTTCCTATTTACATGTTGTGATTTGTAGAGTCACAGCATGTACAAAAAACAACGTAACATGAGACACAGCCGTCTTCTAACAGTAAACAAACCGGGAACCATATTCTCAGACAGGCTTGCTGCGAGCATATCACTCCGCCCAAGTACTATATTCTTCCGCCTGAGAATATAGTTCCCGGTTTGTTTACAGTTAGAAGACGGCTGTGTCTCATGTTACGTTGTTTTTTGTACACGCTGTGACTCTATAAATCACAACATGTAAATAGGAACACGTTGGCATTATTTTGTCACTTATTTGGAGCAGTCGGATTGCTGGAACCATTCACCTGCATGTTCTGTGCTGGCCTGATGCCGCTGGAGCCGTCAGACAGCATTACAGCACGCACGGAGATGAGAAGGATATGTATTGACTTGTCTAACTCTGGGGGTTATGGAGAATAAGCTAAATTCCCAATAAGTGTTCCTTTAAGCCCAAACCACAAACTTTTTTCTGATCTTAACTAGTTGTTTTAGTGCCTTAACTTAACTGCTGTGGCCGTTTACATCCCTCTTTTTGTGACTAAACTGTCACATGACCGGTCGTATTAACTGTTACATGACCAGCCGTAATTTTGTTTGATGTCACATAAATTGTTGAATGTGTTGATATGCGTTGATATGGAGTTAATGTTGAACTTCATTTAGAAGTTGACTGAGCTATTCTGTGTCTCAGCCTGACAGAGGTTAAATGAGAAATGTGGTTCAATTTCAGTGAGTAAATCAATAATGGAGTCAGTGGTGAGTGAGTTGGAGATTGGCTGAGTTTAACAAAAGTATAGCAAAGAATTTCAATAGAAGCAAGACATACTGAACACCATTTTTGATGTGCTTGCGACCATATCTGTACTTGTGACATGCTTTTATTCTAAGAGAAACCTGCAGCTCGGATGTGGTTACCATAGATTTACAAACACTATGGGTAAGCTCTTCAAAAGCAGGAAACCAGAGAGGATCCATGCAAACTTGTCATATCAGCACAGTGCACAGCGTAAGGCTCCACTTACAGCCTGTGCTTCAAACACAACCACGGCTATATTCATTATTTATATACTGTTCTTTCTCTTGGGTATCTCACATGTTGTAGAGATCCACTTCACATCTGAACAAGTCTTATGAACAACTCTATGTTACACTGACTCCGACTTCTTGTTCTTGTTCTAACACTGGCCCCATAATGATGGCACAGCAGGGTCAATGTTAAGACCTTGGTGAGTGCAAACCAAAAATGAAAGCAGAGACAAGATTGGTAGTTGCCAGTATCTGCTTCACTTTTGTGACATATCTTCAAGTAATAACTTCAAAACTGTGTTGTAATCTGAAGCCCTACCAGACTATAAAATCTGTGAAGAAATTACAACACCGAAAAGAGATAAAACAAAAATATTTATTAATTGGTTGGTGTAGGATTCTCGTAGGGTACAGATTTGATCATTGGCAAATTATCAAATATATCAATATTAATAAAGTTATGAATGTGGTTATTAATAACTTTATCAAATCGACAAACAATCAAAAACGGGGCACCACCCTGCAAGTCAGGGACCAATAATCAAACTGTGGAACAGTCTCATTCTGTGGTAATCCTTTAAAAAGGAATTAAAGGAAGGGGTGAATCCAAACACGGACCTGATTGACCAGCAATTATTACAACAAGTACACAAATAATCACAAGCAACTGCTAATTAAGCATAATAAGATTTATTAACGTCACAATTATCGGTGGCTAATCAATAATCCTTCACTAATAAACTCATATACCTTTTTACAATATCACAAACAAAAACAAAGCAAAACAAAGCAGCATGTGTCATGGACACGTCTGTGGGTGTGGGTGCGTATGTGTGTAAAAGAGGAGGGGCATGTCGACATGTATTTCAAACACAAAACTACCCAAAATGGCTACTCCTGTGAGCTGCACAAAACTATTTGGCCTCAAGAGGGCGGTAGTGGTGCTGCGTGCACGAGGAGGGGCTGAAGAAGCCGGGGGTTGCTAGGCAACGCGCACGCTTAGTCGGTATGGTAGCTAGTTCCTGTGTTAGCTCTGTCCGAACGTAAGCTGATTCCACGTGTGAAACTAGCCTACAGCGTTAGCTCGGGAGCTACGCGGCTAGCCTGTGGGTGTGTGTGTGTGTGTGTTAGAGAGAGAAGAAAGAGAAGAAGAATAAAGGAAAAAAAGGGGCACTCTGATCTTTAGTTATCGATAATGACCCAGTTCCCCTCAGCCACTCAGGTCTGGGCTAACGTGTAGTTTAGGACAGACTGAGACTTTTGACTTACTGAGGGAAACTTTTGTCATTACAACTAATTCAGTGACTAACAGCTGATTTTCGCGATTCTATCGCAGACAGTAACTAAACTCCTGAAAGGAGTGATTTAAGCAGGTAGCGATTACAGTTATACCCAGCTACTTAACACAACATAAATCAACGAGTATAGTGATCAATTTATACATTCACAGCACAGATTAATAATCACATATGGACCAGTACATGATTAAATCAGATCACATTAATGGAAACAATGGTAGCGAACCCTTTGCTCATTAATAACAAAACAAAACACACTAGTTCTAATATCTGCCCAGAACTGTGTAAGCCTCTTACTGTGTGCACTGTTTGTCAGTTAAAACTCTTGCCAGAGTTTAACGATCCGTTTCGTCCCGAAGCAGAGGGGACAAGACGTAATCCAGGTCGACCAAACAAGAAACAGGACGCCGTCCTTTTCTTGAATCCAGGCTGATTAAACCCGCTGCAGGTGAGGGAATACTTTGGCCAGTATTTCCTCGGATCCCCTTTATATCAGACCGATATAAAGTTGTCCCAGCTCAAATCTCGACCAGCGAGGTGATGCTGGCTAACTAATCCGGACCAGTGCCTCCTTTCAGCAACCGGGGGTTACCGTGAAAAGCAAAGAAACACAAACGCGGACAGCTTTTATCCTTCCTCCGCCTCCTAGTGGCGGGGTGGTGCATTCAAGGACCCGACAACCAATGGGAAAACTGCAACCTGGTCACAGGTGTGAAGCAGTTCTTTGTCTCACCACCAGTCTGCCTTGCCGTCCTCGTGTTTGAATGCACTTTCTCCATCTTGTGAAGTGGCGGCTTGTAGGAGTTTGGTGAAACTGGCTTTGGGATTCACATGTAGGCCAAGATCCTTTGTCTTGCCTCCCCTGTGTCTCACCAGTCAACTCAATCTGAGCCAAATCACTGTTTAACCAGCTTCTTGATCCCCCACATTGGCAATCTCAAGAGGGCGGGTCTTAACGTAACGTTAATATGAGCATGCCAGATGACAGAGAATCTAAAGCAGAGGAAGAAGAGTGCTAGAGTACATGTACGCATGAGTAGCGTACTGCAAATGAATGAAAACAGCAACTTTTCGTGGAGACCACGATGGACAATGAGTAATTTACCCATGCGGCTTAGTGGTTGTTAAATCCCCCAGACCTAAAAACAAATGTTTTACTAGTACTGTGTGTGCCTTGACAGAGGCCTTGGTTGTTACAGTTTAGAGGAGCAGACAAAGACAAGAGTCCTCTGAGGATCTGTTTCCTCACGCTTAGCAAGAGAGAAATTGTACGGGACAGACACAGACCACATTCACGACTCAGGGTTTCGGCTTCAACATCGTAAAATCCTACCATTTAATTTTGACTTAATGGGTTCAGATTAAGTAATTCTTCAAAGGTTACATATGGTCTGTAGGTAGATTTTTTCTTCTTCTAAAATGGAACATCATTTTCTGTCAGATTGCAGGGCAGAGACGACTGTCCAGAGTTGGATGAAAGGTTTATCTTGAACCGTATAATTTCTCCCCTGTCCTCTGACAGTCTGAAAGAGGATCATCCAGTTTTATGTGCCATTTATCTGTGCATGTTTATGTCATTTTTATTTTTTATTTTTTTTTGTGGCATTTTAGGCCTTTATTTGATAGGACATCTTAGTCATTTTGAAACAAAAGCAAAATCTTTGGAACATAAAGGGTGGATGAATTTCAGCATTATAATATGGTAATTACCAATTTTAAATTCCAAGAAGTTTTATCTAATTTGGAAGGTACTGCGCTGAGAGTAGCCTATAATACTGTGAAAACATCAACAAATATAACCCAATTATTACCTTGTTATTACAATATTAATATAACTATATTACCATTAACCAGATATACATATGGTTATTATCAAACCTTATTACCGTGATGTATTACCACGTTATTACTTCGGTAATTACATGTTATTACCTATATATTACCTCTTTATTATCTCACTGTTACCCCACTATAACCATCTTATTACCGAGCTGTAATATGCAGTGCTACCTTTGTTTCCATTGAACACAATATATTTTATTTTTAAACACACTGCACACTAGTAGGGAGAGGGATTTCTAAATTGCACTTTCTTTCCTTGACGACTCATAAAAAACAGCTCATACCTTAGGAACAGTATGACGGATAATTTTAGTGGTTTTGAAACCGTGACTTTTTCAAACCGCGGGCTATGCCTGTACACAACTGTTATCCTAATTCAGAACTTGACACAGTATAAAAGGTTGGTAAGCCACCCACTGCCCTAAGTGTGTCTCCAAGAATTTACTTTTCAACTCATTTTCAAAAGCAAATATGTCTTGAGAGAAAAGTACTGCTGCATGGACCTTTTTCACCAACATAATGAGGCAGGGTTTTTAATGAACATAGCTGCAAAGCTACAAAACGCTCATACAGAAAGTATCAGTTGCAAATTTAGTAACAAGATATTTCAGTTTTCTTTTTAAACCTAACTTCATGCAGTATGTAAACCTCAGTGTTCAATGTCCAAGGCCTGCGATTTGTACGCCTATCATCCACCCATTGTGCGGTACAAGAACACAGAACATAGGCTATTTGACAAAAAGAAACACATAATCCAGACTGTAATTATGCTCTCTTCAAAATGTATTCTGCCAAGCAAATTAGTAGCATAAGCGTAATCTCTAGGACACAGGGTTAGAGAATGAGGCTTAGTGTTTTTGCAGCAAAGTGAGGTTGAGGCTGCATGCTCTGACGCAGTTGTGACCTCGCATGAAAAATTATCCATCAAAGTAAAGTGGAGCAAATTTCTCATTGACTGAAGGACTTAAAAGTGGCCAAGTGTTGTGAAAAGGTTTGGCTTCACTGGTCTAATTGCATAAGCCTTGGCCTTTCTCCAGAGGCCTCCCTTCACTTTATAAATCATATGAATGTCTGTTTTATACTACAGCACTGCAGTCATTGGTCATTTCTGCTGCAGGTCTTCAATCCTCGGCCCTCCAATATTACTTTCCTCTCCACCTAATAATTCATAACTTCCATCAATCCTGCAGGCTGATAATGTAACACTCTCAATCGATTCGGAGGACACAGCCACTGAATCATAATCATGGAGCAAGTTGCTCTCAGTTGTATACAAAGTTTGAGTTGTTGCACATGAGTGTGACTAATAAAGGTAAAGACCCATCAGGAACAAAGCCATTCTTTGATAGAAAAGTGCCAGTGATGGCTATTAGTCCAGAGCTCGGAGGTTTGGCACCGGTCAGAGGAAGGGATGGGGTGTCTCCTTTCATCAGTGGACTCTTCACATGCCTTTCAGTGGGTGCCAGATCAATTTCACACTTTTCTTAGAAGGAAGTCCTCAGCCTATTTTTCTAACAATGAAAACAGACTAAATCCACGGATTCGGTACAGGATTAAATTAGGATTTTGACACAGCGAATGTCAAATTGAGCGATGGCAAAAAAATCTAATCAGCTCTGCAGATATGTGTTGACTTACTAAATGAAAAAGAAAAGAAAAAAATAGGACAATTTCCAGATGGGTCGAAGTCAAGGACTGCAGGTATACAGGCTGATGTGTTTGGATAAATGTTATAAATCTGAGGGCTAGACCATTCATCTTTCCCTGATCCATCTGACCAGGTGATACCCAATGAGTCCTCCAAATGAAGAGATATGAGGGGCAGAGTAAAAACTGACCTTCACAGGTCACACTTTCCACTGGTACAGAACCTTCTCTCTTTCTTTTCCCCCTCGAGAAAAAAAACACAGTGCTCAGAGATACTCAAAACTGTGTATTTGTTTCTTGTGTGCAAACAGAAGAGAGCCTCACTCATGTCATTATGCATCCACAAATAGCAAGCTGGATGCCACAGGAATTGAATGCATCACACTTAGCTTTCTAATTTACAGTTGCATACGGTTGTTGAGTGTCTACACCATAACTGAAATTGCAGCCTCTCACGCAGTATTATGCACTGCTTCCCATCTACAGTACAATAGTTTGTGGGTACAATCTCTCTAGAGTACTCTTCCTAGAGCATGGTAAATTGGTTTCACAAACCTTTGATTAGACAATCCCCCCTACTTCCATTATGTTCGCTGTCTATGAGTGATTGCCCGCATGCTGAGATGAAAGACCAGTCCGGGAACTGAGGCGATGAGGCGGATGGGACGCGATAATGAAATGAAATGAGGCGTGAACGTTGTCTGTTGCTGTTATCACTTAAGAACATGGAGAAAGGGTAAAGGGACCTGAGAGATCTTGGCTCTGTCTAATTCGTTACTACCTTAATGGTCCTTCTGCTCTTCTGCTGTTGGAAAGTTCATCTATATGCTGAATACATTTCAGCATTTTTTGATTCAGGGTCTCTGGAGAGAGAAATGAGGAAAATAATTTGTCTCAGCCCTGTGTGCAGCAAAGCATCTGCACTGCAGCACTGTATACATTTAAATGTCAAATGTTGCATTTGCTTGCCTTATTTAATGTGACACGGTCAGGGTCACGTTTCAGGTTCACACTTTACTTCACATCTTTAACACTCAATGCATGAAAGTTTGCTCTGAAGAAATGTCCGTGGCTTGCTCGTTGGTGGAGGATGATAGTTGTACAGCATCACGATGGATTCCACTGGTGAAACAGTCAGGTCAAGTCAATTCAAGTTTGTTTATACAGCATATTTCATATGATAGGCGTAAACTCAATGTGCTTCAAAATAAAAGCAAGCAAGAACAAAAAAAAAGTTAAAATCTAAGATAAGAAGGTTTTACATATATGGAAACATGATTAGATAAAAAACAAGGTAAAAAAACTAAATAAAATAGTAGTATAACGATAACAATGGAGTAAGATAAGTATGTTTTATCATTATTACTAAAAAAGCAATCATAATGATACAATTACTGATTCTATGATAACACAGATAAAATAGAAACAGACATACCACAGCATGACCTCCACTGTTTGTCCATTTGCTCAATATGCTGTACTCGGGAATTTGCCAAAATGTGTTTAAAATCATCCAATTTGTTGCTAGCACAGGCAGCTCTTTGTTGGAAAGCCTGTTGACTGTTATGGAGTTCACAGTTGAGCCGTTGGGCACGTGGAGCTGCATGCTGGCAAAACACAGTGCAAGGTGCACTTCACTGCATCCAAACAGTAGTGGCGGCAGATAATTGTGACGAAAACTGTGACCCAGAAAGGATTTTAACCATAGACCACCACTGTAGAAGATACGTGTGTAAAACTGCTGCCAGGACACCTCCAACTGCAAACAAGGTCAGTAATGACCCTTTCTATTCTGAATTTTTAATCCATGGACTTTTATGTTTGAAAAACTGCACTAGAGCCGAGAAAAGCGATTGAAAAACCTGTGACGTCACCACAATGTAAAGACTATGGGCTGAGCGGGAATGACAAACACAAACCCGGAAGCTTAGAAACGTTTTTGGATAGATCCTAAATCGGATCTGCTAGAATGGTCAACGTAGTTAGGTTTAGGCGTGGGGAATGGGGATTGGTTAGGGTTAGGGTAAGAATACCAGGGTAAGCCAATCAGAGGCAGAATAAGGCAGTATAAGGCGGGCCACGAGGCATGTCCTTTGACGTTGACACGTCTAGTGGAAACCGATCTAGCATCTAACGCTACTGCTATGCCCGGTGGATGCTAGATCACCTTGTGGCCCGCTTTATTCTGCTTTATTCTGCCTCTGATAGGCTTACCCTGGTATTCTTACCCTAACCCTAACCACTCCCCATGCCTAAACCTAACTACGTTGACCATTTTTGCAGATCCGATTTAGGAACTATCTATCTTGAGCAGTAGCTCAACCGCAGCGTTGTAAGATGAAGTAGTATTAAGAGCGACAACGGTAGCGAGTAGTGTGAAAATATGAAAGGCCGACACATCCAACACAGGACTTTCACTCAGGAGACCAGGGTGTGTATCCCGCTCTTGTCCCATGTCTCACTGAAACGTACATTTTGTAACCCTGCCCCACTTTTCCTAAACCTGACTGTCTCTTTCTTGTGCCGCATGTCAGTTAAACATACATCCCGACCCAGAGCACCAAAAAGTGATGCCAATAGTCCCGACCAAGCGTGTCTAAATATGACGTCAGTAAAAAAAACGCCAAAGGCACCTGATCAAGCGTTGCTTTTTGACGCCCTGGGAGTGAGAATATGTTGGCACACACATGGTACTTTTATTCTTTCATTGCTGTGTTTTATGTTTCTATGTTTTGTGTGTCCTTTGCTTGCTGTGTGAAACACGTTGTAACTCTGGTTTAATAAGTGCTATAAATGGGTGCAATACTGTGCGCTGTATATTTAAGAAAAAGTTGATGAAGAAGGGTTGACTGTATCTGAGCATTCTGTGTGTTCTGACCGACACTGCAAGATGAACATCACTATTATTGAACCGACACAGTCGCGAGTACTCTTAATGTGTTAAGCCAGCTGCAGTGGATGTACCAGCCACCAGAATTCACAACACATATCCGCTTAACATAGCATTGTTTCAGATCTTCATCAGCCTCCAGAAACAAAAACTAATAATATTTAGCTAAAAATTCATCTTCTGAAGGCTGCCTGATGGTAACGTTGGACTCCATTTTATATGTATAATAATTTGTGTGTAGGTGTGGAAATGCTATTTTGTCCCTAAAGTGGATAAAAGGATCAGCACTTTTGCAAATTTTTTAACACCTTGGCCGCTTCAATGAAAATAACAGAAATCTCCAACTTAAGTCATATTGAGTCTTAAATATACAGGCACTTTCTTAAACAAGAAAAAAAGGTTAGTGCTTGTGAGGAAAGATCATTTTTAATAATTTTCTTCCAATTACAAGCTTTCTTAATTACACACCTTGCTGAAACAATAGCGTAATATCAAGGTGGGAATTTGAAAGTGGCTCCCATGCACAAATTCCGAAAAAGGAGAAAAGGAGGTGGATTTGTCTTGTACGACCTAAAGCCAACACACTCATGCTTTGGGTCCATACAGTAAATGGCACAATGCGATTGGAGAAAAAATGGCTAATGCAACTTCCACCTAATGTTAGACGTACCTGTTGCCTTCCCCTGTCTTTCCTGATCCACCATCCTCACACATGAATGAAATTAACTCACTGTTAAATATAGCAGCCTAAATTCAATTCTTAAATCAGCCTAGTGATGGCTATTATTGAAATTACATTCACATTTTGGAGTTTAAAAAGTACAAATATGGAGAGCCACTTAGCACAGACCTTTAAAGAGAGAGAGATGTGACCCTATAATTACAGCTTCCATGTCACCCAACAGTTGTAACTATAGCCTGTATATGTCTGACAGCTAATGATAAAACAAAATATATGCATGATTCCATGGTACCCGAGTTATTGCATTAGTTATGTTTTCCAGATTCTTGTCATTTATTGTACATGCTACCTTATATTTACCAGTTTTCAGCTCAATAACCTCGGTTTTGCATATTCTAAGCTAGCTGTAAACCCCCATTTGGCTGCTACATTCCCAGTGTTAGCTAACACTAGCTATATGAATGAATGAATATTTGCAAGCCTCCAAGCACAGACGTCACACTTGAAATCAGTGTGAAAAGGATCCCTGATTTACTGCAGTACATATGGAAGCGCAATGCATTCACTTGAGAACATTACTATTTGTTTATTTGTATTGATTTTGTCTGTCCATCTGTCTATCTCTCTATCTATCCATCCATCCATTGTGCGGTCGTAGCAGCAACGTACTTCATGCAGATCAGAGCTTTTTGGGGGATTTTGAGGTATCGTTAATTCAGAAAAACAGAGCAGAGTTTTTTTCATGAAAACCTATTTCAGACTTTCTGAAATAATGATCTTGGTAATTCAGGAAGAAAAAAAAACCGAGCAGAATACTTTTTTTCATAAAAACTATCTCATTAATTCAGAAAACAGGGCAATTTTTTTGTCTCTCAAGAAAATGCATTACACTTCCGCATACCAGCCTTACAGCTTTAATGAGAAGTCAGTTCTGGCTTTGACTCATTGTCAATGTAACAAGATGACATTTTGAAGCATGTATTGCAAATAGGAAGTACAGAGGAGCCTGGGGACAATGCCAGCAGGACAGCAAGCAAGAAAGCTTATAGGAACATAAAGTACAGACATAATGTCTGTACAAACGTTTTAAATTCTTACTGTGGAGATCACTTGAAGTCAGTGTTATCTATAGGGTAAACACTTCAGTACAGTGTTTAACATAATACAATGTTCGTTTGAATGTTGAAATGTGAAACTAAACTTAACTTTGTATTTAAGCCCAACTCCCCCTTCCTTTGTCACATTTTTAGTGTGTGTAAATAAGTGAACATGTTGCTGAGATGGCTGCAATGAGAGTGGGAGGCGGAGGCTCTGATGGAATGCAACACAAATCTTGTGGGCTGCATATATTAATTCTAATGAAGATCACAGCAGGCGGTCAGAATTATCGATGCAGGACGAGCAATGAGAATATGAGCAGCTGTTATTAATAACCTTAAAGTAATAATAGATTCTCTTGGAATCAAACCCTATTTTTGATACTATTTATGGACAGCATTCTTTTAGAAATTTCCATTATATGTATTAATAACATACTGTACTGTAATTACCTCTTGAGGTATTGTTTGTTCTTGTTATTAACAGACTCTGCCATTCCCGCCCTGGATTAAAATTATCCAAATACCCAGGAAGGGTTCACAGGAAACATTGCAGCATGTAATCCACCCAATTTCTCAAAATACAATTAAAACTTTTGCTGGATGGTTTTTTAGGTGTACCTTGTTTTATATATTGATGCATAGTCGCTTTAAATATATGTGGAATTATATATTGTTGTGGACTATTTATGGATTTTAGTATATTCCTAAAGCAGTTCTGATGATCTGCTTGACTCGACATGTGATCCAAGCAGTGATTTATGGTGTCACCTTCTTATTTGAATAATAGCACATTGAAAACGGCATTACTAGCCACCTATCCGTAAGTATTGTAATCTAGTCCTTGAATAATTCCTCGTGATAATCAGCGGTGCAGAGATCCTGGGGTGATTTATTACCCGCTAAAATGATAACTGGAGTTGACAAAGCATGATTGCATTAAAGGAAGAGGCTGCTGCTTTAATCCATTACAAAAATACTTTAGAAGAAGAATAAAACAAAAGACTATAGTGAAATGCTAAAGAAAATGAATTAATAACAAAAAGGGGCAATATATTTATGTTTAAGATGTATATATGATGTAAGGCTAATCCCAACAAAAGATGCACAATTTAAGCAGAACTTTAAAAGATTAAAATCATCTTAAATCTGCATGTGCTATGTCCCAACCAGGGGTAGGTGAAATTATTATTTGATAAAAACCAATATATCAACACATTAACATTAAGTCAACTGTAACACCTCAACTCTACATGTGGCAGTTATGTAAGAAAAAACTAGTCAGCAAGCGAGCACAGAAGTTTTAACGGGTAGCCAAAAGTAATGGCTAAACAGTTCTAGTTATAAGTACTGGATACATGGTTGTAATTGTCGTTTACGTAAAAAGTAACGTTAGTGGATACATTGTCAAATATTCAGCTGCATTCTAAGTAGTAGTAACCTAGTAGGTACAATTGCTGACCAAACCCACCGTAATACTGATGAGAAACAATATCCACTTTTATGTGAATAGTGTCATACATTTGAAAAATACATTGGGAATTGATGAAGGGGTACGTCAGTTCATCTGACAGGGCTGTGGGGGTACCTCAGACCCAAAAGGTTGGGAACCACTGTGCTATGTAATATGTAGCGTTATTAACTCTCATCACTGGCTGCATGCAATAAGACCACACTGTATAAAACATTTGAGCAACTATCCATGACTGAAACTTCTAAAGTTCCCCCTGTCCCCTGTGGGATTTCAAATATCCTTTATCCATCTATCCAGATTCCCAATTCAAACGTGAGACAGATGTCAAAACCATAAATGACTGTAAAGAACACTGTGACATGTTTTCATAAATCTAAAGGACCATTAGACAGGCAGCATCAGTCAGCCGCTACCTAATATAAACAGTGCAGGATTGAATACTGTATGTGTGCAGCTCTGCTACTGATATGTCACTTGGGGTTATCGAGTGGGAAGCTCTTGTCACAAATGTCTCTCTGAATTAGGTCACTGAACTCAACGGCATTAGGTAGACGGGTAGGACAGCAAGGCACGGTGGATTCACAACTCTTTTCAGCCATAGCCTTTATGCTAATAGCAAATTATAGTCTGCCAGCATCCTATAAGCACGCCAAAGCTAACAATTCCCCATGTTAACATCTCCTACAGTATGCCCATAGGAAATACTTGAGTCTGATTGGCTGGCAGGTGTCAGGACATCTCAAATATAGTTTGAAATACAATCTCGCACTGCACACCCAGCTGCAACTATTTTATGAAGCAGGTTATACCCCGGCAGAGCGGAGTTATATAAAATTGGATGGTGTCACAGAGCGTATACCTTCCTCTGTGCTAGACTCTCCGGTTCTCCAGTCCCTCAAAGGTCAGCACACTCAAGGAGACTTTAAATTGGTCAACACTGTCTCGCTTTTGCTGATATATTTATTTATTTACAACATTTTTGTCTGGTGAATTATAACTATATAAATGATCAAGACATATAACAGTGAATAAGACAGTGTGCCGGAGTTTCTTTTTTTTATTCAATGTGTGCTTTCCTCTGATGCATCTTTCACATATTTGGGTGTGAAGAGACTTTTCTTTTTTTTATATTTGGGGAAATTGGATTTCTACATGTTGAACTCTACATGTCAGCTCCATATGGATTGTCCTGACCTTCAGCAGAAAGATCTGTTGATTGAGGTGATTCAATGAAAATGAATTTCATTTGGACCCAATTTGTTGCTGTCTACTGTAGCCTGTACGCTGGTATGAATGAGTCCTTAGCCTTCTTTGTCCACTTTATCTTCCCATTTCAAAATATATTTTTTTGCACCACCACTTACATATAAAATACCTGCAGATGAGAAATTGCTTTTTTAGTGTAACTATGTCAAGTGTCCTGTGAATAGGATTTTAGGGTGATAGTAATTATGAAACACTTACAGAGGAGAGTGATGAGGAAAATGTGTTGGTGGAAGGAATTTGGAGTGGTAGTTCTTCAGAGGAAGCTGTGTGGAAGAAATGCGATCCCTACTGACCGTACCTTCACCCTTCTGTCATGCACTTTACCTCAGGGTCAATGGCCCTCTACATAAGTGACTGGAAGTTGTCTTTGAACGAGGAATAGACCATAATGAGAGATTGTTGTGATGGACTTACACAATTGGATGATAATTGCTTCTACAAAATATTATATATATATTTATAAGGCAGCAGGTGCTCTTGCTGTCAGTGTTGTTGACAGCGTTTTCAAGGATGTTCAGAAACTCAGCTCGAGTCACAAATGAGACATTGATTTATTGAAGAGGAGCAAGTAACTTCAGTGAATCATAGCTCAGGGTTTTTTTTGTTTTGTTTTAACTTTCAGTTTTTGTTGGCACACCGGGACATGAGATAGGTCACTGATGTCTTTTAAAATGGAATCGTTATGTACCGTAGTGAGGTGAGGGGCCAAGGAGTGGTGGATTTGAAGTAATTTAAGGAGGAACAGTTTCAGTTAGAGGTTGATCACTGACTTTGTTGATGCTAATATTTTCCCTCCTAAACACACGGATCACTCCAAATCTTTCAAGCCTCTACAGTGAAGTCACTATCAATTTGCAGTGTGCTGTGAGACAAAATAACCCTGCTATGGGTTGAGACAGCACTTGAGTGAAAATCAGATTCTGAAATGCAGAATGCCTTTACTAAATATAATGTTATTATCCTCATTTGTAAAGAGGAGTGTATAATAGTTTAACACAGTATTCTGTCCTGGGGCCTGTTTCACAAAAGCAGAATATATAAATCCAGGATAACTGACCTAATCTGTGCATCCTGGCTTGGTGCGTTTCACGAAGGCCAAGCCAGGCTGAGGAGGAGCGACTAGGTTGAGCCAGGCTGAACTAATTCAGATAGATGCGCGTCCACGGATTTCCTCAAAAGACCGCGAGGTCGAGCACAGATTTACTGATGCCAAAATGGAGAATACGCATTGTACATAGGCTACTTTATACAGAGTGAGCAGCAGCTTCTTGTGGAAGTATGATGACGTGAACCACATAATTTGAATAAAAAGAAAATAACACGGCCGCTGTACTGAAACACCGAGAGAAAGTGTAGCAGACGATCACGGACCGACTGAATGCTTAAGCAGCCTAAATATCTACATTAACTGACCACTGCTCTGAATGGAAACCGTCATAATCCTACCATTCAATAATTAGGCTACTAATCATTTGCACAAATTAACAATTGTACTCTTTGCCTTAAAAGTAAGCAGAAGATAATGTTACTCAGGAAATTTACCATGAAGATCCATTTTCTATAACGCTAGAATATGAAGCGTAAATATCTCTTTCACTCTGTTCCTCCCTCTCTCTCATTGGCTAAAATATTAATTTCCTAAGTCATATTAACTTCCACTACTCGCTTTTAATGCAAAGTGTACAGGTGTTCGTTTTTGCAAATGACAAGTGACACATTGAATGGTTTCATTTAAGAGCAGTAGTTCATAAATGTATATTTTTAGACTATCATTTAGTCTGTCCGCTATTATCTGTCACGCTTTTTCTCGCGTTTTTTTTATTTTTTATAGAGGACGAGTTTCCTTCTCTACATATTATATGCCTTGCTCCCTGGTATATATGGACATAGAAAATAAAGACACTGAAGAAATTGCACTGTAAAATCTAGAAACTATAAAGATAATAAAGTGATAAATTCCATGCACACTATAAACATGAATGGAACAGAGTATATTCATCAGTTATTTCCCCCCAAGCAAAATATAAGGTCAAAAACCATTAAGGTGTCCTCTCCCTGTTGTTACATGAATGTACAGTAGTCTACATCACTAGATAGTTACTGGTCCAGTGAACTAAGTCTATAATTTGGGAGGATTGTACAGTTAGGATATGTTCTTAAAATTGTACAATCCTCCCAAATTATAGTCCCAGTTTACTGGACAACACAAATTGTGTGCTAAGAATGCAAAATACAATGCATTGGGGTGCATTGGGGAACTATAGAAATGTACAGCATTGTATGTATTGCCCTTAGTAACAGACTTAATTTAAAACTCATTTGAAATTGTATCAGTCTTTTCTAATTATCTCAACAACTGCCATAATATATTCATCAAACTTCTTACAACAATATGAACAGCAGTCTTCATACAGCAATATAACAGTAACAATGACAAATTTATAATTATAAAAAAAAAATAATGGTCACAACATTAAATAATAACAGTACTTAAATGAACAGCAATATGCACCTGTTGTATTTTAATCCAGGCTGATAACAAAAGGGTAAAACCACTGCTGAGTGAACAGAAAAGGTTCCAGGATTAAATAAATCCTGGCTGTTGGCCTGGTCAGCAGCAGGCTAGCTGCACAGAATAAATCTCCATGGTGATTTTCGTGAAACCGAGTCAAGGCTAAATTCATCCAGGATAACCAGGAAATCCCGGCTTAATCGCTTATCTTGGTTTTGTGAAACAGGCCCCTGGTTGATAATATCAATGCCATCTTACTTTATTAGCTCACAATACTGGTAAATTTGCATTTGGGCTGTTGGTTGATGACACTAAATGCTATATCATCTTTTCTGCGGAATGTTTTTTTTAGATTCAATATTTGAGTTGCCAAAAGATCCCCTTTGGGGGAAGATGGGGAAAGTTAAACAGTCACTTGACAGAGTGAATTGGGACAGCACTGCATTCCCCATGAGCATGCAATCAGAAAAGGTTAGGGTTGAAAATGAAATTACAATGGAACACAGCATAGGAAAGGGGGCCATATCCTTAGGAGCTGACACAGTGATTACAGTGTAGGATGTTAAAGGGAGGTTAACGATGGAGGTGAGGAGTGCAGGTAGCACATTGCAAGACTAAGTCAGGACAGACTCTGCCCTAATCTTCCAAACAGAGCTGCATTTGTTGCAGTATGATCGGAAAGTCTTAAGAAGAAAAGGAGGCAGACACTAGATCATTTTGAACAAGCAAGACAACAGAATGCAACTGTCAGTTTCACACCTTTTCTAAATTAAGATGCACTTGTCTGTTGCTCTTTGTGTGAATCATGTTAACAACTGAGCAATACTGACTTAGTCCACTAACGCTGGTTCTTGGCTCAGTATGAAGCTTTTCTGATTCTGACATAGGCGTAAATCCCAGGGTGGTCGGGGGGTTTGTCCCCCCCCCCCTAGAAATATCAATAAAAACCATGCTCTGTATTGTAAATAGCATAATGATGTATACTTAAAATATCTGTGTAAGTAGTAAAACAATACAAACCCCAAAAAATGCTTTTTAAGTTAGGGTTAGGTTATTTTGAGTTCCCCCTCCCTTGCCTCACAGTGGTTTGGTCCACTGCCTGCAGTACGTTACCTATCTGCACTCGACTCACATCAGGTAGTGACAGGAATGTAGTAAGTAGGCGGTTCAAGGCTATTTTATTCACATTAAACATCGGATGAAGTTTTTCTTTTCTCAAATAGAAATGATGCTGGGTAATTAATAAACTAGTCATGACAAAAAAGTTTGCCATGTTAGAGTAATATAATGTAACGTTACCTAGCTTGTTTAATAGCTTGTTGGATAGAAATGCACCCACTACAACTAGCGTTACCACGGCGATAAGCCTAACGATATGTGTGTGAATTACGGTTATTATTGAAGATCTACAGTTTTGCTCAATATGATGTTAAGTGGCTCATCAGTGGGTTTTCTGCAGTTAAATATATATCCTCTGTCCCAGACGAAACCTTATATTTATGTGGAGGACACAAGATCATTTTATAATTATAATATGACCGCGAGGTGAACCTATGAACCTAACTCATATTTTGACATCTGACGTTAAAGATTTGTGTTGTTGTTGCCCAGATAAAATGACAGAGAAAAGGAAAACAGACATAAGGTCCTTTTTCAGTACACCAAAACGTCAAGTAAGTATAATAAGTCCTCATATCAAGACAATTTGGTAACATCTTTATAAGAATGGGTGCTAATAGAAATAGTAACATCACTATGTCACAGGCAAAGGAGACAGAAAAAACTGAGGAACAGGGAGACCAGGTAGTCTCAGGTAAGTGTGTTGAGCTTAGTCAATATTTTTGGAGGTGTGTGACTGTCAGGGTGAGCAGTTGAGCTTAACCAGTGGCTCACTAATTTACATTATGATCCCCTATTTTAACAAGTGTACAAAAGCATTGTACTTCTTTTATATGGGGACACTTTTTGTGTCCCCATATAAAAGATCATCATGTTTTTCAAGGTATTTTTGTGGCTTGATTGTAAACAACTTAAAAATAAATAAATGGTTTTAAAAATGAATATTTTGGTCAATTTAGTCAGCTTTTTCATTGAATCAAGAGAAACACTGTAAAGAAGGATAATGGTACAGTATCCATGCTACACTAATGATAGTATTAAGGCTTTCCTCTGTGTACACATGTCCTCTACAAGTACACTTGTGGCTGTATTATTTGTGTCCCCTTCAAAAATTGCTCTTCAGAAATTTTATGTTTATTGTCCCCCCCTAGTGTTAGATGAGATTTACGCCCATGGATTCTGATGCATTGCAGTTCATTCTCTTTCATGGTAGAAGAAAGTTTGTATTGATCAATCTTTTGCAATTGCTACTCAACTGATGATGCTCAAGAAAGCATGTGAAGTATTAAGGCTGATTTTGGAATTCCCCTGTCGTAGAAAATAGGGCAATTCATCTTGACACATGCTAAATTGGCTTTTTCTCCATTACGTGTTGCATCTACAAAGCAATACAATTGATTAATCGTGTAATTACAGCCACTTTTATCTTGCTGCAGTGATTCATGCATGGTAAGGATTGTAGAGCCAAGGATGCTCTATAAATGGAAGACCCCAACCTTTTAAGGCATAATAATCTTTTAGTGCCTTCTATAAAGATTTCTATAAAGTTTCAATACAGACTGGAGGACTGTCGCTCTACACATTGTATTCAGATGGAGATTTGTCAATTTTACTGCTTCATAAGTCACTGGTGAAATCCAAAAAATGAATACGGTAGCTGTTTCTATAATACGTTTGCTTGCCATCACACATCACAAGAATTTTAAAGGCAAAAACACAGCATGTTCATACATATCTCATCACAGCTCCTAATACATAAACACAGACGTTTGAAGAAATGTGTAGCCATTGAAATTGAGGTTGGAGTGGACTCGAAATTGGCCAATAAGAACAACCAGGCACATTTGGGCACAAGAGCTACTTGAGTTTTACAGTTGCTCCCCCACAATGTTCAATCACTTGCTCGGTGGAGAGAATTGACACTCTTCCCTGCCAAAGACATGATGGATGCAATCAGCCGTGATCATCAATCAGTCATACTGCATCCTGTAAAAAATAAAAAAATAAATAAAAAAAGCAGGAAATAAGCAGCAGGTTATAGAGAAACAGTGACATAAATATAAAAACTGTGTCATAGTTTGTGAGTATGCTCAATGTGAAGTTGTGTTCTTACAAAAAGCTTTTTATTTTAATTTAGTAGTCTGAAAAGAACAATTACATTTTCTTATTGTATGTTATAAATGTAATTGTCAAAGTCACACCTGCAGACATTTGGCAGAGATTTAAAAATGAATATTCAATTTAAAAAAAATCTATTATCAGGATGCATTGCCAAAAACATAAGCCTTGACACTAAAATGATGTTTCAGTTTGCAAAGAACAAAAAGCATGCATGAAATGGTCAGAACTCCAGATTAAATCAACACAATTACACATCATCGTGCCTAAAAAGAAAATGCATTACCACAAATCTCAAGCATATAATGATAATGATAATGAATGGAAACAAACTCTTTTTCAACCCAATGCATCTAATTAAATGTTTGTAACTGTGTGAAGTGGTAATAAACAAAACTGAATGTAAAAGTGATAAAATATTTGACCCGTTATTCCAGGTTATTTTTTCATATATAGAAGATGTTCCACAGATATTCCATATCTTGATTGTCATTTTATATATATATATATATATTTTTTTTTTATTATCTGTTTATTTAACAGGGACCATACAAGCAAACATAGTTACAATACAAAGCCCGTAACTGATGCGCAGCATATAGAGTTTATAGCTAGAGCTAATTCTCAACTCTTGTCCCTGGTTGGGCATTTCTAAGAACATTATAAAACAGATACATACATAAGAAAAAAAAGAAATTTAAAAGGAAAAATCATCAACCAATATCAGGATTTTGATCAAGGACAAACCTTTTTTTTTTGTCTAATACATCCAACGTTGCCACAATTGCAGTGATATCATCAAAGGTGATGCACACAACCTCAGTGAGTGTCACCTGGATATTTGTGTTGCCATTCTAAAAAGAAATCCCTTTGTTCACTGAGTGGAACGGTGAGTAGACTATTAATGTTTTTGGATCTATTTGGAAGCTCCTTGAGCACAAAATTGAACCCTAAATTGATCCCGATGGCCAGGCCAGTGCTTTGCATGGCATCCTTACCGCTGTTGGTGTGTGACTGGGTGAGTGGGTAAATGAGAGGTAAATTATGAAGCACTTTTTCTGCTACACACTACAAAATGAGCCAATTTAGGCCAATAAAGCACCAAGGCAATACTGTGCTAACTTTACACAGTATCCATGGGTAGAAATCCAGCTAAAACAATGGACTGTTCCTTGTTAATGTTGTTTTACATAACAGGGTTGGGCTATTCATCCAAACCAAATATGATATGGTTATGTATTGTAGGCGATTTGAGGGGGGATGCCATCCCCCTTGTTGGCTAACCAAAATGCCCTTTGTAAACTTGCCATCCCCCCTCTCCATCCCCTAGTAGCAGAGAGAGTGCAGGGGCAGAGGGGTTGTTTAGTTGAATATGTTAGTCTAATCTCCATGACTCATCGAGTCTTTATCTGACTGAGGTTTGTGCAAGTTTGAATCTATGGCCCCGACCATGGCTGTGAAATATCAATAGCCTGTCATGTGCTGTGCATTGATAAATCCATGATGCTGTCCGTTGTGCTGAAGTACAGAAGCAGATGAATGACAGACCCGAGAGAGTTGGTGTACAGAGAAAAGAAGAGGGGACACAGGACTGATCCCTGAGGAACCCCAGTTTTGAGTGGGCAAGGTTCTGATCTAGATCCTCTCCAAATTACCCGGTAGGTTCGGTCTGCCAGGTAAGATGTGAGTAATGAGAGCGCAGAGCCTGAGATACCCAGATTCTGGAGTGTCAAGATTAGTTACCATTAATAGTGGGGAACATTAACCCAGTATTGCGTTAATTCGATATAAACCCAATCTTTGACACAGTGATTTCTAGTGTGTAGTTAAGCATAGAAGTACAGCCCTTTTATATGTATTTCATACCTGTACTGAGGTATGTCTTTACACAGTGAAAGAGGCAGATTCTTTAACCCTTTGACGCCTGAATTTATTCACAATTATATAAGAACTTTATCATGGGTGTTCCTGGCTCCAAGCTGATGCTAAATTAAGTTGAGATTGTTAATTTGTCTATAGCCTATAGAATAGATATAAATTTAGGTATGATGCAAATTAGCGACAACAAACCAACTACAAAATGGTAAAATTAATAAATAAATAAATGAATCTTGACAATAGCAAGAAAGAAAACACTCTCCTACTCCCTAAAATTGACAGTAGTCTTTTTAGCGTTAGGGGTTAGGGTTAGGGTTAGGGGTTAGGGTTAATTTCGCTTCCATGAACTGGATGTAGTTCCCACTCCGACCGGTCCTATGAGAAACCAGTGCGTGCAAAAGGTTCCTAGGTATGTATCGAATGTAAACAAACCGGCATTGGGGGGAATACACACGCTATCTCGCCTGCAGTCAGAATGGAAGGGGTTTGATGCAAATTAGCGACAGTTGGCGTTAAGGGGTTAAACATTATGAACAAAACTGAGAATATTGTGAGTAGAAGACTCTCAGGGATCTATCTCTTTTGTAATATTTGTTTTCTATTTAGCATCGTATCCAAATGTCTTCTTTGTCTTTGACTTTTATGATCAGACATTTTCATTATTTCAAATGAAAATAAAAAATAAAAAAGCATACATACAGAGAATACAAGCAAAGGGTACAGTGAGTTTAGAATCTCTCCAAAGTTATTTTTCATGCTTTCAGTGATTAAAGGGCATCACAAAACAGCCCGGGAGATTGATGTGGAAAGCCTTTACTGAATTTGGATGAACTCCAGTGAGAGTTCATCTGTTCTTTGAAGTTTGCCAGTTTTTAAAGGTCAACAGCTCCTGTGCTGCTTTAGGAGTAGCCTACTGTTCCACCATCAGAACTGAGGGCCATTTCTTTACATAATGGACAGCTGTAGGACACTCACAGCACTACCACTTGGACTTGGACTGTGATAAACCAGATGATGGATAGTGGTGTCAGTCAGGCATGAATGGGTCCCCAAGATGCACCTCTGCACTCTTTCACAGTGAAGCCAGGCACTTACATCAGCAGCAATAAGCCACACTGCGCACTATCCTTCCCTGCAGTCATGTCACAGTGCCTCAAGTCAGCACTTTTACACTCTGTATGTATGCATGTATTGTTTCACTAGCAATATCATACTTCAAATCTTGCTGTTGATGAGTCTGAACATATTCTCAACAGAATTCTTCTTTAATTTGTATTCTCAAAATAGAGATGAGATGCTCATTAAAAAAAATGTGTGTTTAAGATGTGTGTTTTTGGAAATGAATGTGTGTCTTCACACTGTGGATTAAAATAAATGTGCAAAAAAAGAAAAAAAAAAAAAAGCTGAGCTGTACTCCTCTCCATTGAAGTGTAAGACTGGGGGTGGCGTGTTCCTGCAACAAGTACAGTATGTGCTGCTCAAAAGATTGTAGCTCTGTGAAGTGCACCTTTTTTTCATCTGAACTTGACAGTTAAAAAAGTAATGTTGGTCCATGTTTTGTCATCTTTGTGGCTCCGGGTGCCCTCATTTACCAATTCAGTGTAACTTATTTTCTGTTTTTCAGGACTTGTTCTTAGAAATAGAGAAGTGAAGGCTTGCTTGCAACTGACACATTCACGTTTGCTGGCTGAGACTAGCACCATTGTTTTATGCACAACAAGCAACAAAAGAATAGCAACGTCGGGCACATCCATCTATCACATCTGATAGATGGACGTCTGCCCAACCAACACTTTGGTCCAGAACATGATGGCTCGACAGGAACTGGCCAGATTGTGATGAAAGTTGCAAAGGATGTTCACGGTCCTCTGACAGATGACTCCCTAATGTTTTCAGTGAGCTTGTGACCTTTCTTCTATCTTGCAAGAAATATCTAAATCTAACATGCAGACTGTCAAGAAACTGACTGAACACATAATGCTTCTCAAAGGAAGAACCCTTTTCATTTCGAGCTTTTTAAAGTGCCATGCTCTGTTCACAATCTCAATTTTACACACAATACTATTGGGATTAATTTCAATGGTAATCACTCAGTACCTTTCCTTTATCACAAGAATTTATTTTTTTTACTTTTAACCCAAGTGTTGCAATTCAGGGACACAGGTGGATGCTGGGATGTGGTTTAACTTGCAGTGATTTTTTTTCTGCACTGCAACAAAAAAAGCAGCATATGTTTGCCATGTAGCACATTTCTCTGCTGATAATACTACTAATTTTATTTTCTTGCTTTTATTGTTATTTTATTTTTGTGTGATTTTATGACTAATTTTGCATTGATTTTAGTTGTTGTGCTGTGCACTCAAATTTGTACAGTACTTTGGTCAACTTTGGTTGTTTTAAACGTGTTATATAAATAAACTTGACTTGACTGTAGCTGTACTGTAGCTTTTTCTGATGGTTTAATTTCATGTTATATTTGCTTTGTATGTGTATTCTTATGTAGAGCACTTTGGATTGCCTTCATGTACGAACTGTGCTATATAAATAAAAACAGTTTTTTTTCCCCTCAGCAGTAAGCCTCACCAACAAGACTCCCCCACTGACACTCACTCATTTTCTGATTCTGGTTCTGATAAATAAATTGCCTTGCCTTGCCTTACACCACAACAGAGAAAGTTGTTCTCCCTCTACTACTTCTAGTTCAAAACCTGGTCACAGAAGCCATGCATCACTAAATTATGAACAATGCCGCTTAGATAAAGAGGTTACATTTTTAAATTTGGAATATAGTATTGCAATAGTGTTTTTATTCTTGTACATAGTCGACAAGAAAAATAAAAACACTATTGAAAATTAACCTGTTAGCTGAATTCAATTGCGTAATAGTACTACTACTTTACTGATAAATTGTGTGGTCCCTTATGAATAATACAAAACAGGAAATATTAAAATAGTAAACATAAACAGTCTTACAAGTGTCACTTAGCCTCCCACACAAAGCTGGTGATTTTTTAGAAGTGTATTCCTTTATAATACAAGCATTTTGCTTCTTTCCTCAGGATATGTATCGCGTTAGGATGGACAAGCGGCTGAATAATAAAGTTCTCTTTCCAATGAGTGAGTGGATTCTCTTCTCACCACAAACTGTTGAATGAACCGCAGCAGCGGCTGAAATCCTGCAATCTTTAAAGGTAAAAGTACAATTCCAATCTTGGCAGTTTTCAACTGACAAATTGTCACTTACAAGAATCCCATTTCCTCTTTTCACCTTACTTCCATGTTTACTTGGAAATACTGACATTTTGAAGGAAACTGCTTAAAGATGGAAACGCCTGGCTGCTAAACATTAAGGTATGTCGAATAAAACAGCAAAGAGATTTTTTTTTCAAAGGATCGTCTAAATGAGGCAGCAGTGAAACATTGCCAATTGTGGAAACTAGGGCAGAACTTATTGAGCCTCAGAACTTAAGCTCTGATAAAAGGTTTCCAAATGGCTTGGTTTGTTTTGCTGTGTTTCTGTCTGTGAAATTAACTTGGGATGATAGTGTCATCCAATTACCCAAGAAGTTTACAAGCAAGGCATCCCACCATATTTTTTGATTAATTTGACTCATAATAAACACCAGTGGCTGTTTGGAAGCAACCTCTGAGCTGACCATTGTGTGATGTTAGCTCAACAGTGTCCACAGAGGGAAACTGCTTCCCTAATTAATTTACTACAGCTTCAAAAGGAGTTGTGAAAAGTGCCTTCTGGAGCTGCGGATCAGTATGCTTCTTTAGCTCTTCAACCCTCTGTGGGGCTATATCACTGCAGTTTGTCTTTGCCAAGGAGCTGGGGATGGCTTTGAGTGGGGTTGGCCCTTTGGGGGCAGATAATCATCCCCTCTGGTATCATACCAAACGCAGCTGGAGTCAGTCATTGGATAATATTTGGTCCCTCTCATCATGTCTGTTTTATTTTCTAGCTTGTCTCCCACTGGCAAAGACAGATAGTAAAACAGAAACTGGCAGCTTTTAGCCTCAGTAGACATTGCGTAAAAGCTGAAATGACACCTCACATTAGCTTGGTGGACCACACAACCAGCTCAGTATGTTTATGTTTGGACAAGTGCACACCTCACAGTGCACCTTCAGTGCCAATGCAGGGAGAAGTGTGCCCATGATGTGAAAATGCTAAGGGTAAGCGTGCATAAAGGTTGGGGTGGTGAATGAGTGTAGCTTGTCCAACTTGTATGGTAGAGATTAGAGATTACGTTGTGTCGTGGACCTGCTATTTGCAATTAATATTTACCTTTTTTATCGTAACCAAGATCTAACAGCATCGAGCATCTAACCATAACCTTTGTTTGCTATGACTACAATCTTTCACAAACCTTATATACCATAGCTGCTATCCTGGGCATAATATCCACATCATGTGATATTCAGTAGGATTAAACATGCAAAGCGTAAAACAGCTTTTTCTGATGCATATTTACCACTTTTCTGGCAGAATAAATCAATCATAAATTCTAATGTGTAGTTTTTGAGTAGCTGGGAGTTTAATAAAAATATGCATATATGCACATATTTATACTCCCACATTACATCATTGCATATATATATATTGACATCCCCCTCCACAGCTCAGGATTGGCCACAGGATAGTATGATGTGCTTGTTAAAGATGGATGTGAAACAGGTGCAGAGGAGAAAAAGGACAAAGAAAAAGAATCATGGGTGTGAACGGCTGAAGGACAGTTTTGTTTTTAAGTAACCTGTTTTAATTTGATATAAATTATTAAATAATCATCCTACAAAACAGTGGAAACACTTTTTTACTGGTAAAATAGGACCTCACCCAACCGTGTCACACATGGCAAGACTTGCACGGGCAAAAAACAAAGCTTAACCAGTGTGTAACAGCAAAAACAAATCAACCCATAAACAGAGTGAGGATCAAAACAACTGTGAGTGTTTGCTCATGTGTTAGAGCCGCTGCAAGGAGAGGCAGCAACACTTTTGAGAGGTTGAAGAGAGAGTAGACGTGCTGTGCCAGGTTAAGATGAAGATGACAGTGAGCTGTACAACCTCAAACACAGCTTTGGACTGAAAAGGTCAGGTCACGGTTTTCAGGGAACTTATTGAAACCAACAGGTGTAAGAAACCTGAGTTGCCCGCCATTGAAACTGACTGTTTGGAAATGAGTGATCTTTAAAGCAGGAGGTGAGCTGACCTAACCACAGGGACAGACTCAGAGGATACGAGCGGCAGCGAATGTTGAATCATTCTAACTACAATAAAGGTGGTAAGTAAACAACACTTAATGTCACGTATTCAGCGTTGCACAGTCAGACCAAACTCGGATGAGGCTTTTAAGCAATTTGACATATGTGATGCAGCCAGCTAAGGTTAAAAAGGAAAAAGAACAACACATTATTTGTTAAGTGATAAGGGGCAGCATGAAGCCGTGCAAAGCAATTTTAGGTGACGACGTATGTGAGTCTAATAGCTGTCTTCAAGAAGTAGAATACTATGACAGGCCGTATAGGACATAATTCATACTTGGTCTCTCATACAACACCATAACCTCCCATATATACCATTATACTCTCACATATATACCATTATACTCTCACATACATACTATTATACTCTCACATACATACCATTATACTCTCACACAGTTTATGTGTTTATACTCTTACACATAAACTGGCATACCCTTTTACATGCACAGTCAAACTTTTCTTTATTTACTACCATACTCTTGTACACAGATTGCTATTCGCTCTTACACACACAAAATACCCTCTTATATGCACCATCATAATAAAGTATGACAATATATGTAGAAATAGTATGTGTGAAACAGAGAATACTTGCTTATGTGAGAGAGTTTGATTGAAACGGAAGGCAGTTTGATTGAAAAGGAAATAGTAGCCTACTCGATTTTCAGTTCCTGATTGGCTTATACATGAAGAAGAAGGATTTCGGGTACATGTAGCTAACGGCTCACCTTCCCTATCAAGACGAGACTGTTACATGACATGTTGAATACTCCAAATGCTGTAATTTCATTGTCAGAAATGTTGGATCAAAGACGACGGCAATTCACAGGGGCTATTTCTAAAGCTAACGTTGAAGATGAAATGCGCCGGCTCTTCAGACCTGGATCAGGTGCATCAAGATGCAGTTCATACAAATGAACTGCATCTGTATGAAAGAGCGTTTCAAAGTGAAACAGTTCTGCAGTTTAAATCTGTGTCCGTGATCACTTTTTGTCACCTCTTTAAACCACCTTGTTACCTCCCACCCTATGTGGGTAGCCTACCAGTTGGTTGCAAATCAGCACCCTCACCAGTTAATCCCACACACTTGACCATCAAAAAAAGTCTAGTATGATGATACGATTGTGGGACTACTACTACTACTACTACCAATCCTAATAATAATCCTAATAATAATGATTTTAATCCCAATTATGACATTCTTTGTGCATTATGTTTTAGGTCTACTACCCAGAATCACCCCACCTTCAACAAGGATGTTGTATTGTTACATCATCCAGAATGGAGTGAAGTTTGCAAGCACAAAACCAGAAGAAGGCTTCATGAAAGCCTATACGCTTTAAACAAATAATTGTAAAGCAGAGCTTTTTGCTCGGTTTGGAGAACAGTTTTCATGGTTTGGTCAATTTGTTTACCCTCTTTATTTTTTGATTGATTTTTTTGATTACATTTTTGTCATTTACTTTTCCCTTTTTGTGTTTCTTTTGTTGTAGTTTAACAGTTCAGATTCAGAGGACAGTTGTGTAGAAGTTGACACGTCATCAGCAAATGACCTTACGGGTACCACTGCCAATCAGACCAACAACTTTATGAATACAAGGGCTAGGGGAGCCCAACTTGCAACTACACAGCAGGTTTCTTGGTATTCTTTCACAAGGAGAGCCAGAGCGAACCATCCCTCTGCATCACAGCAAGGGTCCAGTGATACCATGACCAGACCGAACCAGCCCTCTGCATCACAGCAAGGGTTCAGTGACACCATGACCAGACTGAACCATCCCTCTGCATCACAGCAAGGGTCCAGTGACACCATGACCAGACCGAACCAGAACGTGGAATATGTTACCACATTTAACCAGATTCAATCAGCTAGCAATGACGACTATGCAACCTACCTTTCGATCATGGGTTCCATTTCAGATTTTTCTTCTGATGACGAGGAATTAAGCCAAACTGTCATGATTCATGTGTAAGTGACTGGGTAGTATGACATTGTTAAATGAGTAGATGTTATGAGTTAGCTATTATTATAGTATATTTTTATACCAAAACACTGGAATGCATTTACCACATCATATGATTATAATTTCATCTGCCCAATATTTTAATATATTTTTTATTTAGTATTAGACTAGGAAAGGTCTTACACTGTTGTTTAATGTCATGTTAATTTAATTGTGCACCCTTTTTTTAAACAATTTCTGTAAATGAGTATTACTTTATTATTTATCTGGCAATGGACCTTCTCGATGAAACACTTTTTGGAATGTTTTTTTGCCATATAGGTTGTAGAAATTAATCTCCAAACACATGATGTTTTTTTGACTTGATTCACATCAACAGCAGTAAAGGGGGTTAAGGTTACATGAAATGCCACATCGCAGGTTTCAGATATGTCTTAAACCATGAGAGTTGAGAAAAACAACAACAAATAGGTTAAGCAAGTCAGGAACACATTCTGGTTCTGTAAAAATATGTACCATGGTTGCGGTTCTTTTTTTCATTGTCGGTGCAGACTGGATTCTACAGATGAACTCCATTTGTTTTGTTTTGTCTTCACTACATCTACTTGCCAAATGTTCAGAGAGCGGCTGCAGAGTTCCGAAATCAGTGGAAAAACCATGGATTATCTACACAGGGAGGACAAACCCCTCTACAACTGTGGCAGAGAGGGGTTGTTAACAGTGCTGGAGCTGGTCATTTGGCAATTATCATTTTTGCAATTACAATTGGTGACTATTTGATTGGCCTTGGCCTTCACAGATGCTGGGGGAATAGAGGAGGAGAGCAAAAGCATTTGATCTATTCATCCATCCGCATAGAAATCAACAGGCTCTGTCTCGCAACACAGAGTGTTCCAGTGTCTACACTCACTTTTTTATTTTTTACAGGAGATCTACCCAGTGGTTGAGTACCACTGCTGCAATAAACACAGTCATCTGCATACATCCAAATTAAATGACACATTTAAACATTAAAGATTATTATTCCTTAGAAAATCCCCAGTCTCAGCAATACTGATGTGATACAAGATTAGAACAAGTTGAGTATGAGGAGGAGGAACTGAGACATAGACTGGCAGCAGCAAAGTTTTGCAGAGCTTTTTTAGATATACAGTATAGCAAGTGTTGCTCTCCAAATGAGCCTAGTGGCTTTGCTCCAGGCTTTATTGCCTGGTTGTTAACCTTTTAGATGGCAATGAAAATGTTGTTTTGCTCATTGTTTTTGTGCCCTCTGATTTTTAAGTTTGCTCTCCTGTATATTTATTTGCAGAGGCGAAGCCGGTGAACTTACTGTACAATCTGCTTGAGCTATAAGCTATCAAAAGGAGGTGACTGTCATCTTGTTGTAGCAATACGTGCCGTGAGGTTGCTCAGTAGTGTATTTTGTGGATGATATTGTGAAAGATATATTATGCAAACAATATTTAGTGATATTATGGGGCTAGTTTAGTTGTATTTGCCTTCTTGATGGAGTGCTATGCATCAGGTTAATTGAGCGCAAACTTCAAGATACTTTGTAAATGACACAATATGTAATGATTCTTAATTATTTATGAATTTACATATTGACCACTTTCTGAACGAGTGAAGTCTGGTTAGGCCAAGTGGCATAGAACTACATGTTAATTACTTATTATATATAAATAAATCACTATTTCGATGATTATGGTGGATCATAGTGATTTTTTTTATGTATCCAACAAAGTAAAATGTAGCTTGATTCTGCAGTTCTCCTCAGCTCTATGTCTCAGAGGTTTGTGTCTTTCAGTTCATTGTTTGATTTTACGTTTGACTGTAACTTTGTAAAACATTGTAATTTCACTTGCGGGATTAATAAAGTATAAATTATTAGATTATTAATGTTTTGGTTCACAACTCTCATCTTGTGTTGATCCAGATGCAGCGGGCAGCTGTTCTTTGCAAACAAGCTCTGATAAAGCCACTGCTACCAGTACCAAACGGCTAACAGACAAATTTAGCAACTAGCTGTTGAACATAAGCATTAAACTGCTAAAGAATCAGATATTTCCTTCAGAAGTCTGTCAAGCCAAAACAGAGCTAAAAGCATACCCAAAGCATACAGTAAATATAGGAGTACGGACCAGGGTAAAAAAAAGCATCTAGATTCACCTATCCATATATATATATATATATATATATATATATATATATATATATATATATATATATATATATATATATATATATATATATGTGTTGATAGGGAAGGTGGGCCGTTAGCAAACATGTACCCGAAATCCTCCTTCTTCATGTATAAGCCAATCAGGAACTGAGAATTTAGTACTATTTCCTTTTCAATCAAACAGCTTTCCGTTTCAATCAAACTCTCTCACATAAGCAAGTATTCTCTCTTGCACATCCTGTTATTCTCTTACATTTATACAGTAATTATGGTTCTTTCATATAACTATTCTTATTCACATAGATTATTACTCTTACTTAAATATACTATCATTCTGTTTCACACATACTATTTGTCTCTCTTACATATATTGTCATACTTTAGTATGATGGTGCATATAAGAGGGTATTTGTTTGTGTGTAAGAGAGAATAGCAATCTATGTAAGAGAGTATGACAGTAAATAAAGGAAAGTTTGACTCAGCATGTAAAAGGGTATGACAGTTTATGTGCAAGAGTATATTGGTATATTTGTGAGAGTATTATATATATATATATATATATATATATATATATATATATATATATATATATATATATATATATATATGAGAGTATAAGGGTATATATGTGAGGTTATGGTGTTGTATGTGAGACCAAGTTTGAATTATCTCCTATACAGCCTCTCATAGAATGCTGTTAGTGAACGCTCAGTGTAACAGCTTGCATGATTTCTAAATCAGTTAAAAAGAAAGAAATCAATATGGATTTAACGTAAAATAGTCTGTGTATGTTTACGTGCACACCAACATTCCACTATTATTCCAAATATGACAATATTCCGAATTTGATACAGGTCAAGTAAACAGCATATTCCGGTTGGATATTCCGAATAAGGCCTTTTTCTGAAATATAGCATTATTATTTGGGTTTTAGAGGCATTTTTTGGACGTTTAATTCGGAATATGCGTCTCAATCTGTTTGCAAGGCTGCAGACCCAATAACAAGGAGAAACACATCTACTTGTAAACATTATCAAAGACTACAATGAGTTATTCTCCCATACAAAGAATTTCTGGGACAGCATGCATCTGGTGCACAATGTTCCCCTATTTCACATTGTTCTGATGGGATGGATGTTCCTGTTGTGTTGTTATCAAAGACTGAATATCGACAGGTTTTTGAATATGCATGCACATCGCTACGACAAGGTTTTCAAGAAGCAGGTTGAAGGAATTAAAGAGTGTTCGCATGGTCCAACAAGTCCGCCGCCGCTGGAACACTGGACAATTTTTTTATTTTGCACAGCTACATATAAACGGGAAAATAGCGGAATCAGTGGAATATTCACTTTCATTAAACATGGATAAACAACAGCTTAGTTGGAATATCTTTTCCGGAATAAGGGCAAAAAACGGAATATTATGTGCACGTAGCTAAACGTAGTCATTGATGTGGCAGACAACGGTTTAGGCAATTACACTCTGTTAACACATAACATCTTTGTAAATCAAAACAAAAAGGATAGAATCCTGGAGACTATCCGCTGGTGGTGGAGCAAAGCAAGTAGGTGGAAAATTGAACCTCTCAGCTGAATCTCAATCTGAAGATCATTGCGGTGGTGATGGGGGAGGTAGGGGCCTGAAGGACAGGATCATGAAGATATTTATAGAGCAGCACTCAAGAACTGATTGGTTCATGCAACAGAAGAAACCGGTGTTTGGCCGGATATGTGAGGGATTTGGAACTGCATGAAAAAGGGTATAACAGTGACGGAGAAGCTAGAGATGCTGAGATGAAGATTGCTTTCAGTCTATATTACTAAACGTTTGTGGAAGCGTTGTTTCATTTATAGAATGTATGGTTCATCTCTGAACTGTTGTCTTTTAATCAGAAACTACATTTTATCATTGACCACGTTTTTTCAGAAACATATTTGAATGCAAATGTGTATGTGCGCAGTTTTGTTTCACTCATCAGCTCAGTTATTCATAAAATAAGAACATTTAAAGTTCAGCATTTGACTTTTATGTTGCTTTATACGTAGCTTTCACTGCATCTTTGGTCAATCTATGTGTTTTTAAAAGTGTTGACGTTGCATAATTTTGTAAATTAGTACTAAATATGCAGTAAGTATATTTATAACAAAACTTAAAAAGGAAAGCTACATACACCTAAGAAGCATCTGAATGTCAGACGTAACCAGACACACTCCTGACACTCTCCTGCAAAATCAATTAATGAGGTCATTTATAATTTAAAAGCATTGACCTGCAACAGCAGCTTTACTTGTTTAAGGACTTAGTTGCTTTTTTGTGTGAGAAGCAGTCCATGTAATCTCACTTGTGCAGGAAAAAGCCTAGTGCACTGCAGTATTTGCTCTATACTGTAGTTTGTTATGTTAAGGCTCTGGAGGCCAATACTTTATTTTGTAAATGAGCATTTACATTGAGTTACTGTTGAGACACAACTGCTGATTGTGTAAAAAGTGTTAAAAGCTTCAGTGTCTGGTGTTTCTGTTGATGAAAAAAAATGACACTATGTTTAGTTACGATTATTTTTTCCCTAACAATCTTGTAATTGTTATGTACAACATAACTGATCTGATAAAACAGAGGGAGAGAAGAAGAAAGAAAAGCTTCTTGAAACTCACAAATTAGTTATAAGTGTAGTAAACAAAGTGAATTTCTGCGACAGGATGCATGTGGTGCACAGTGTTAGCCTATGGACATGTATGCCGCGCATTCCGAATATGCGTCTCAATCAGGGGTGTTACCACAGGCTTAAGGCCGTTTTATGGTTGTGCGTCAACTCCACGCCATAGCTATGGCGTCGCTCCTACGGCGTCGTGACCTTTCGGGGTTCTGCGTCAGGGTTGAACGTGTTTCTTTGCAACGTGGTGCATTTCACCGCCAGAACGCTAGAGGGTGTGTGGTTTCTGGAGGGTCAATCGCGAAACTCTTTGACAGTTTGTTTTGTTTCCGCTTTTTTCATTTACGAAAATGGCGAGCGAAAGAGAGAGAGTGTTGTTGGCGCTGGAGATGATCGGCACTGAACAACAAATGATTTTATTGCAAATGTTCAATCGCAGAAGGAAAAGAAGACGTCAGCGAAGGTGGTCTGTACGACCATTGAACAAAGAGAGGCCAACGATGTACGAATTTGTTACGGTTGTTCGACTGCTGAGGGACTTGGACAAAGAAATGCACTTCTTCAGTATTTTTGGATGTCAAAAGGTCGATTTGGCGATCTTGCTCATCGTTTAAAACCTTTAATACATCATCAGAGCACACACCGTATGCCTGTAACGTATGAAAGACTACAATGAGTTATTCTCCCAGGTGTAGTAAAGAAAGAGAATTTCTGGGAAAGGATGCATGTGGTGCACAATGTTCCCCTATTTTACAGTGTTCTGATGGGATGGATGTTCCTGTTGTGTTGTTAGGAAATGCAGCATGTCCATTACTGCCATGGTTACTCAAACCTTCTTCTGAGAATATGGCAACAGGCTACATTACACCGGCTTACTAGAGCAGAACTACAGTGGAGAAAACATTTGGACATGTCAAGGTGAGATGGAGATGTTTGTTGAAGGGATGTGACTCCCACATTGACACCATTAGTGTTGCTGCATGTTGTGCAACTCACATTAGTAATAATGTGATGATGGAGATTAAATGTTTTTTCCCCTGACACTGCACAATCTGTTAGGAATGCAACACGTTCCTCCGAACTGTAGATCTACTGCAACACACATTTAGTTATATTTTTCCAACCATCAGTTCAAATATTATTTGTTATATTTCAATTTGTATGCCAGTGTGAGCCCAACGCTGGAATTGTGCTTCTCCAAAGTTACAGTATGTGTTGACACCTCTGCAATCCTACGCAGAGAAAGGTGTTATGGGTAACTATAAATGGCCCACAGAGGAGCCGAGCAAGATAATTGTTGATCCAACAAAATGTAGGGCATACAAGCAGAAAAGAAACAGCCATGCAAACGTATACAAGCAACTCGTCTGCCAATGTAAGAAGAAAAAAAAAAATTTGTCTAAAAAGTTAGAGCATTTTCAAACTTTTGGGTGCACTTTAAAACAATTGTAATTGTTTTACAACGTTGCTGTTGAGACTGAAGCTTGTAATAATGGATATTTAAATGCTAAATCACTTAACTTTGCAAATATGAAGAAAAAAACAAACAAGGAAAGGTTCTGCTAAGTTCAGAATGTTTAATATCTTTCAGAACAACAGCAGCAACAATTTGGCTTATTTAGTCCTGCTGAAGGCTGCTGAAACGGCTAGAAACTGTCTGACTTGAGAGCAGATCTTTGTCACCGATTTCTGCTGTTGCCTGCTCTCGTCTACTTTACAGGCGAGGCGCAGTTCCTCTCCAACGAGCCGAGAGTTCAGTCGCCAGCAGGGCAGTCGGGACTCACCCGGAAATGGCGAGTGCAATGAGGTGACTAGTCTCTCAAAATCTGACGAAAATCTTTTAAACTGACCTTTGTTGAGCTGAAATGAAGACAGATTCAGCAACTGCATGGCTTATTTCTCGCTTAAAATGTTTTCAGAAACATGTTTCAGTGAACTATCTTAGTACAATATGAGATCGTATTCTGAACGGCCGCCATGACAGTCTGGCTCTCAGCTCTCAACATCCGGAGAAAACAAACCCATGTGACGCATTCGTCCAATCAGCTGCCGGTTTTCATTACTTGGGCAACAATACCGAGTAGCGCTGCCTGCTGCTATGGAGACGTATTACGTTTCTCAGTCGCCACATGAAGTAAACAAACACAGCTGCGTTAATTTCGTTAATTTTTTTTAACGAGTTAAATATTAAAAAATTAACGCAAAAATTAACGCGTTAATTTTGACAACCCTAATATATATATATTATATTTATTTTTTTTCAAAATCTTGATCATGCTTTTTAGTGGAATTCTGAGATTCCTTTGGGCATTTTTGCCTTTTGCCCACCTTAATTTACGACACTGCCCCTTGTATGTTTGCTATAGCTGCAGCCTGGAGAAGCATCATTCTACCTTATGATCAAAAAGCTAATATCTCATTACAATGAGTATGAACATGTGCGTTACTTTTTAACTGTCAAGTAATTTCAAGTTTGGGAATGAAGTTGGCTGTGGCCCAGGAGGTAGAGTGGGTTGTCTGCAGGGTTGGCGGTGCGATCCCTGGCTCCTCCTGTCCACATGCCAAAGTGTCCTTGGGTAAGACGCTAAACCCCAAATTGCTCCTGGTGGGCATGGCAGCAGCTTGCATGGTAGCCTGCTTCCGTCAGTGTGTGGCTGTGTGTGAATGGGCGAATGAGAGGCAAACATTTTAAAGCGTTGTATATACAAGTCCCATTTAAATACAATCCAGTTACCAAGTTTGGATTTCTCAAAAAAAATGTCAGCTTAAGTTGTAATTATCAGTATTTCAAATGCAGTGCTACTCTTTCATTTATCATTAAGTTATAATAATTACTACAGATAATTACAGAATACCCCTTACCCAACTCCAACTCCTACTCCAATATTATGTATAATGGCTTAAACTCAACAATGTGGGCACCCAAACATCACATCCATACTGTTAACATCTCATTCCAAAACAGAGGAAATTAATCTGCAGCTACAACAGACTCCACTCTTCTGGGAGGACTTTTCACATGATTTTGGAACCCGCCTGCAGGGATTTGCTCTCATTCAGCCACAAGAGCATTAGTGAGGTCGAGCACTGGTGTTGGGTGATAAGGCCTGGTATTCAATGGGCTTTAGATCAGGGCTCTTTGAGGAAGTTCTTCTGCACCAAACTCAGAAAAACATTTATGACCTCGCTTTTTGACTACAGTCTTATAGAAAACAGGAAAGAGACTTTCCCAAACCTTGGCCTCAAAGTCAGTCAGCACACTATCTGCATGGTAAGCTGTAGCATTAAGATTTCTCTTAAATTGAAAAATTCCAGGCCACAAAACACGGCCTTCGCACCAATAATTCAAAATGTAAAAGACATGTCTGCATAGTTCTGGCCATTCAGTGTATATTTTTCTAAAATCTATATGCATTCATTATTTGATACACCTAAAAATGCAACCACTGCAATGCATTAATGGAACTGTGAATGACTGCGGTGTACTCGTAGTTTGTACATGGGATGTTATGGGATCTACAGAGGCCCTCTCTCTGCTTGTAAGTGGATTTCCTGTGTGCTCCATTTTTGTGAGGATTGTTTATTGGCAGCCCTCACCGTCTCAGCAGTTCCAGCTGTGATAGATGAGCCAGGTGGCACGCTCCAGCGCGAGGAGAGAGAGAGATAGATAGAGAGAGAGAGAGAGAGAGAGAGAGAGAGAGAGAGAGAGAGAGAGAGAGAGAGAGAGAGAGAATTGCTGCTCCATCATTTCTCATGACCTTACATGGCTGATTATGCTGCTGCAGATCCCTGCCTGCCATCACTCTAACAAAGCAGCCTCATTTGCATAAACTCACTTAATGATCACATTTTCTCATCAAGGCACTGTAAAGTATTGCATGGTTTTTCTGCAAAACTGACTTGACTTGACCAATGGTCTGAGCTTTGTGTGTTTTGTTGGCTCATGATGTGTGTAGAATCGTTAATATGCTATCAGAAAAAAAGTGGACGCCAGCTACAAGATGTGATTAAGATGAAGAACTTGAGAGAGGCGTCTTGGATGACAAAGTGGTTGGGTTTTTGCCGATTCCTCCTCTACAGCTGCTGACTGGCTGTCGGTTAGAGCCTGGCCTGTGAGATCAGATAACTGCAGGGAGGAGAGAGTCTGCCAATCAACAGCAGCCACATACACTTTGTTCTGCAGGGATGTGGTACTATAGAGCAGGAGACGGTATAGAGACGACAGCAATAATTCAGCAACACAGGGCAGCTTTCCTTAGGGAATTCTTGCTTCATAAATATATATTTTTACACAAATTTATATGGATTTATACCATGGCAACAGAGCTAGGGGACTGATAATTGGCCTCACAGCTCTGATATAGCATCCTCATCAGTGTTCTAAATGAACACTCATGGTTGGAAATGCTGCTAGTTTTAGAGTCTGGAGAGTAGCTTATTTTCATTCTACAGGACAATCCACACCACAAGCAAAATTTTCTGTGTGTCTGCAACAATGTCTCCAAAACATTACAATTATATACTTATATTTTGCAACTGAAAAATACATTAATACAAGAAAGAAGCAAATAAATAAAATGTTTGCCAGATTATATTTATTATCAACACAATAAGGACACAGAAAAAAACTTATTCAACACATATTTGATTTGTTTTCCCTTCAATATCTGCTGGTGGCAAGTAAAGCATGATTAATGTAAGAGCCAAAACTGACTATAAATAATAGTTTGTTATTATGTGCATATTATTATGTAGGACTGTTAAATTGAATTATTATGATAATTCTGTTTATTGTTATGGGGAATTATGCATTTGATGTTTGGATAGTGGGTTTATGTTTCAAAATGTGTGTGAGACTTTGTTACCACAGGTTATATAAATGAACCCAGGGTGCTAGCAGAGCACAAACCTGACTAGATAGTGTAGAAGAAAGTCATCTAAGGTACGACTAGAACAAAAAAGGTGCTTCACACAAAACGTATAACAAATATCATATAGTGCGGCAGGCTTTTCTCAAAAGCCAAACGTACATATAGCTATGAAAAGTTAAGCACTATAATTCAGAAGCATTACACATATTCAGTCTTGCATAAAGTATTTGAAAGCAGTACTTGAGTAAAAATACAAGTATCTTACCAGAAAATGACTTTGGTAGAAGTTAAGGTCACCGTTCAGAATATTACTTGAGTAAAAGTCTTAAAGTATCTGGTATTTACTGTACTTAAGTATCAACCATAATTTTATGATATTAAATGTACTTAATTATAAAATGTAAAAAAAAAAAAAAAAAAACGTTGATCAGGAACTTTATTGTGGCTTCTGTAAAGCACAATATTCAGGGCTTCCACACCTTCTTAAACATCTTATGTAACGATCTAAGGACATAGCGTGAAGCGCATGGCGCAGGTGCGTTTAGGGCGTGTGGGAATCCCCTTTTGCTAGTTTAACGGCAGGAAAAATGGTCCGTGCGCCAAGCGGATGGTTCAAAAGGGTTGTACTTAGTGTCTTCATTAATCATGATGTGTGTGTTTTGGGCGTAACATGCAATAAACCAATCAGAGTGTCATCTCCCATTCCCTTTAAAAGCCAGGCGTGTTTGTACCTTGGCACATTGATATTATGACGGCAGATTTGCACCATAATATTTTTATTTTTAATCTTCTGCAAGTTTGTGTGCTGCTGTGCGCGTGCGTCCCTGTTTGTGTGTGTAACAAGCATAGTGTGCACGCGCTGTGCATAAGCCTAGGCACATTTCACTAATGCGCTGTTAAAATAACAATGACATGCTGCGCTATTGACTTTAGACCAGGTTTTTGTTGGTCAATGGCGCGATCACTTCCCTCTGCCTCAAGATAGCACTACGCAAAGAATGTACCTGAACACACCTCCCTGTAAGACCAGCACGCCCATGGGCGCAAAGACGGGTGCAGGTGCTATTTAAACGACGTGGGCGCTGGATGGGAAATTGATAACTGCGTCAGTCTTAAACTAGCAAAGATAACTTGCGTCGGACTTTGCGTTGCGCCGGGTGCAAGATAGGGCCCCTAATTCAAAGTCTGAGAAAAACAGAGACAGAATTAAAAAGAAATTCTTCACTCAAATGTACGAACACATTTCTTGCAAGTGACGAGTAACCAGCCTCCGAATTACGTGGGAGGCAGAGGGAGCCGAGCTCCCATAGAGTGAGGACTGGCTCCCATGAAAGCACCAAAGTCAAAAATCTGAGGGGGTCTCTCATATCTGAAGGTGTATGCCATATGTGGCATTGTAATTTAATCATAATCAACGCTCATTATCCATCCCTGTGCGATCTCTTACGATTAAAGATGTTAAATTAAAATATAGGCTACTCGGACGTAGACCTGAGCCTACCCTACGCTCATGAACGCAGCATGACTGCACTTCACCACCACACCACTAGGCTACGTGAGCAAACCGCATACGATCGATTTCACAGCTTCAACAACTTGCAAGTCCGAAGAAGTGATCTTGCTTTTGTCATTAGTTTTGTTTTCAATAACTTTGTAAACAGTGGCAGTAAGCCTACAGCTACGTGCAAGGTGTAACGTCGGACTTCATCAGGCATCTCAAAACGCACCCAGGCAGGTCAGTCACTCACACGCTAATGTGAAAGAGACCTTTATTTAGCATATATCGTCACAGGTAACAAGCTAACCATCGCTAAGTTTTGTGCTAATCCTGGGAACAGGCAAATTATATCTTTATAGTTAGTAGTTGCTGAGGCTCAGACATCCATGGCGCACAGGAAGCAGGACGCACTGATCCATCTCCCCAGGAACAAACGCTGTGTCGGGGGGGCAAACTCGTGTGATGCGTAATTGATCCCGTGGATGATTTGTAGGCTATTAAGTGAACAAGGTGTACCCCGGTCCACCAAACACTGGGTCTTAATTCTGCACATATTTGTGTTACTGTAGTCCTATTTACTATTTCATTATTTCATCCATGCGTGGCGCAGCGGATCCGTGCGCACTGTCACCTGCCGTGGAGACGCTGGCCTCACTAACCTCTCCTCCTCTGAGTCGGGTCTCTCTCGCGCTGGACTCAGTTTCACTGAGCGTACACTTAGAAAATAAATTGCATTACATCAGTGAGTTCAAACTGCTTATTGTGCGTAATTTGGACTGACATTGAGATGCATGTTGTTCTGTAACTGGTGTGGCGCTGCCACTTTTCTCTTGATTTCCACTTCGACATTAGACATTTTTTTGAATGAAAAAGACGTTACAATTAGAATATATGATATCATCACAGGTAACAAGCTAACCATGGCAAAGTGTTGTGCTAATGCTGGGAACAGGCACATAGTATCTTTATAGTTGTATCCATATAATGTGACAGACTTAGGTTAATATTTCACCAGGTCTGAGGGCTAGAGGGATGTGTTAAGTAGACCCCATAAAGTTATTCCACACCTGATTTTAATACTGTAGTGTCTGGACATGCTTTGAATTCATAAGATTTATGGGAAAGATCAAATGGCCAGAGACTTGACTTGGACTCGTGGGAAAAAGACTCTGCTGTGTGCATACTGCGCAAAAGCGCCACTCGCGCCTACGTTATTTAATTGTATAGCCTTGTTAGGCTATGCGCGGGGTGTGCCAACTTTTTTATGAGATAGAGAGACCCCCTTGAAGACAAAAAGATAATTCGAACACTGCAAGTAACTAAGATGCTCAGGGGAAATGTACCGGAGTGAAAGTATACATGTTATTTAGGATACATAATGGAGTAAAAGTGAAAGTTTCCGGAAATATAAATAACGGAGTAAAGTACAGAAATGTGAAAATTCTACTTAAAGCGCCCATATTATGCTCATTTTCAGCTTCATAACTGTATTTTAAGGTTGTACCAGAATAGGTTTACATGGTTTAATTTTCAAAAAACACCATATTTTTGTTGTACTGCACAGCTCTCTCTCACTGCTGCAGATCCTCTTTTCACCTGATTTCTGTTTTAGCTACAGAGTGAGACCGCTTTTCATCTTCTTCTTCTATACTATCTTTGATTGCACTCGCACATGCTCAGTAGCTCAGATGTAGAGCATGTCAGCTAGCTAACTCTAGAGACAGTAAAAGAAAGCCTGTTTCTCCAACTTTGGTCTGTTACAAGGCAGGATTAGCTGGGAGACTTCTAAATGAGGGCGCACATGTAAGTAGTTCTTTTGTAGATTATGATGAACTTGTGTGTGTTGTAGCAGTGTTTTGCTATTGAGAACGACGTAGCATGCTAGCATTAGCATGCTAACGCTAACGCTACGAGCTAAAGGTTGTGGTTAGCCAGCTCATTTCGGACTGTGACATCACAGTCCGAGCCGATTTTGAACAGCTCACTAGGAGACTGAAGGCAGGACACATTCAGAAACCGTATCTCACTCAAAACAGCGTGGATGGATTTTTTTCTACGTTTGTGTGTGTGTGGAAGAACACCCCAAATCCTAGAAAAAGTGATTTTTTCATAATATGGGCACTTTAAGTATTTTGAATCCAACATTGTTTCTGGAGCATAATGATCTCTTTAAGCCACATGCAGACAGGCTTTCAGATATTACATGGACATACATATTACAATAAAAACTGCAACATTGCCATTACTTACTTTGTAAAAAGCAGCATTGCACTCTCTCTGATCCCATCACTGACAATAATGTGTTGAATAAGCTTCTCCAATCGTTTTGATTACTATGATGAAAGCTCGTCATATCTTTTTCGAGTTAAGATGAGGGTTTCCAACCTCCATTGGGCCGTCACTGAGTTAAAAATAGCAGCTGGCGATGACCACAGTGTCACAGTTTACCAGGGTGATGTCATCTAAATTATTGATCAGTGCATTGGACATGACAGTTTTGAAGAAGACTACATTTGGTCAGAAAAAGGGTACAGTTTTGATTCATTGATTCCATCCCCGAGGCTTTATGTCAGTGAACTGGAAAGCTCTTAGTGAAGAGCGATAGAACGTAAACATACCCATAAAAATGTTAATTGTAGGGGCATAATCAAACTTAAATCACTAATCCCTTTAAAACAAAAGGTAGAATGTTCTGACTCATAATCCAATATTCGGTAATAAGAATAACAAAACAAAGGTATAGAGATCCTTTCTCTTTTTTATGGCATCTACATCCATTCAAGTTTTCAATTTTCACCAACAAAGGTATCCCACTGAGCTTTACTCAAAAAAGAGAATATTTGAAAATATCCAACCTGTCTGCATGCATTCTCATGAATGGGTTCGTTGTACGAAACCGTATGAATACCAATTCGTTTTTTGCCGGGAAGCAAACTCCATTCCTCCAACTCCATAGTGTTGTAATGTAACGGAAGTACAAATACGTTGTTACTGTATTTAAAAAAAATCAGCTTTGCAAATGTTTTACAGGGAAAGAAACAAGTTCAACAAATGTGTTCACTCAAGGATACACACAGTGCAAGTTGGTGAGTAACGCTGAATGTAAACAGAACTTCTGTTTGTTTACAAGAAAAATCCAGAGGGCACCTTTAATGAGCAGCGGCAGAGTGCAGGGAGTGCTTTGGAGACACTTTTTGCCCTTAGTCTTGCCTGCATACAGGCTTGTTGTCAAGATTGTTGGGGCAGCAGCCGGATATTAAGACCTGCACTCACTACTCACACAAAACGGCAAATAAGCATTTATTGTGCATTTTAATAATTGACAGTTAATAGTGCCCTATAAAAAAACAACACTACAATTAATAACCCTATTGGTCAGAAATACGTTAGTAAAGCACATGATGCAAATAAAACTATTACAGCAGTCCTAGTGTTTTTTTACCTTTGTGCCTAAGGGGTTTTTCATATTGAGGGGATTTTGCCAGATATAAAAGTAGAATCAGCAAAGTAATAAATATATAATAACGGCAGCATCGAGGAGTGAAAATAGTCCTCAGCGGGTGCCTTGTTTATCAGAGCATTATATCCCTCTGTGACAGGTCTGAGTGGCAATGTGCTATTATGTTTGAAGGGAGGACAAGACTGAGTGTTACCTTTGACGATGTGATTAGATAAGGTATCAAACTGTTCATATGATGCAAGCGTCAACCACCTTGAACACGAGCAGGTGAGTTTCCAGAGTTATTTATTATTGGTGGCAGCAGTGAGGAGGACTGTAAGTCTTTTAAGATTCCAGTATACTCCAGAATATGAAACGGTTCCTCTGCTGTCAAATATTGTGTTTGTCAGTGTTTTGTGCCAGAAGCGGCAGCAGTGCACCACTCTTTTATTTATTGTACAAATAACAAGAGCAGGGTTCAGGAGAAGACCAGGGATTTGATTTATATTGTATTCAAAATGTTTTGTCAGCAGTAATGGTGAATATATTAGAAAAATAGTGTAAGGCTGAATGTGGGTCATGGATAGTATGTTTTACTAACAGACGAATATAAATCATAGAGGAAATCTTTTTTGTTGAACTGTCTGTAATCAATGTTGATGGTCTTTTCATTGCTAGAGTTTCTGACAAAAAAAAACTACTGCAAATTGATAATCTGGAGCAAGGAACACTACCAGGTTAGTTCTGGGGTTTGTTTGTAAGGCTACGTCTCATGTCGTTAAATTGCATCCACGTTTCCTTCACTTGCTTTCCTTCCTCGTGTCTTAGTCCGTCCCGCTGAGGAAGCATGGGAGAGAAGTGAGGAAATCATGCAAGGAGAGAGGAAACAAGGAAATGAAGCGTCATGTGAATACGTCAGCTGCACGGGCGGAGTTAGATACGTCTTTTAGCTGCACCGCTTCCGGGAAGGCTGCTCTCGTGTATCCTTGGTCATATCCCCTCGGAGATCCATCCTCCATCCTCGCTCCTCAGGGCAGAATGAGCTTTGAGACGGCCTTCATGAAGGAGGGCCAGAACAACTTTCCGGTTCAACCGAGTAGCGAGAAATGAGGAGCGAGGAGGAGCTATCAAATAAGAGACATAAGATTCAGCCCTTGTGGGATGTGCCTCTCCCTCATTTCTTGTGTTTCTAATGTTTCCCCCTCCCTGTTTGTGTTTGCTGTGTGTCTTTAGGTCTCGTTCGAGATAAGCCAGGCCTGCGCAGAATCGATCACCGGCGATTGCCGCACAATGCATGCCGGTTAGATTTGTGTCCGACTTGATCCCGACTTGCTCTGACGTCTTTTAAATTAGCCGACGCAGTTGCTTTCCACCGACTGCAAGACCCAGGGCATGTTGGGAAACGCCTGTCTCTCAGCTGATCTAACAGCTGATTGGTTCAGAATTGACTCAACATGATGACGTTGTTTATAAACTTTTTATTGATTTTGAATTGGAGGGGTTATAATTGCTATTTGTCAGATTTAAAAGCTTATTCTTTAGAGAACACATGTTGTGTGGCTGATGGTGACGTTTTGAAGTCAGAGGGACCGTTCAGATTACGGATCATCTACAGTCTGTTGTTTATTCACATCAGCAACAGATCGCCTGTAGAGCATTTTAACAGCTACTCTGTCTCAATAAAAACAACTGGAGACTGTGTACAAGCTGATATATGGGTCTGATACGATTTTATCTAATCGGAATCGGACCTAACAGGATGTGAGTGTTTTTGGTGACTTATTATTCAGACTGAAGGCTGCTGGAAACGACTGGAAACTGTCAGACTTGACCGCGGCCTTTTGTCAAAGCCCCCAGCTGCTGCCACCTGCTCTCGTCCACTTTACAGGCGAGGCGCAGCTCATCTTGAACGAGCCTTTTGTCTGTGTCTGTGGGCATGGCACATCCCTCACTCACCCAGTTTCTGATTGCTGTCAAGCTGATCCACCTACTCCAAGCTCTACACCTGTAGCCCATCCACTCATTATGCTGTGTATACCCTGGCTCTACACTCCACTCTTTGCCAGATCATTTAGTTCGCCAATGTGGTACTAATGCTACCACCAATCAGCACTTTCCTTGTGTTTGCTTGTGCTCTTGATTAATGCTGTATCTACCTGTGCCTCAGGATCATTCTCCCGCTGTGGTCTCTGCCTGCCTCACCCAGCATCTCACCAGTTTACTTCCCAGATGACAGCCGTGCAATCTTAGACATCCCTGCTCCACTGCAAACCCCTACACATCTCCCCAAACTCTCACTGCACCCACTTCAAAAAATAATACTGCTTGTGAACTTTTGCAAATCCCTCTCTGAGTTCTACTTCTGGGTCCAAAATCGACTTCACACAACAGCTACAATCTATTATTCTATTGTAGTATATGTTATTGTAGTATATGTGTATTTTTTTTGTCAAGATTCTCATACTTTCACTGGTTTCATAAAAAAGGCCTTTCAGCATGTTGGATTTTTCCTTGACAACCTATCAATGTAAAGGTCACCAAAAAGGTATTTTTAAGCATAACATGATGCTTCTGGATGGCCTACAATTGTCAGAGGACCTCGATAAAACGGCGTATTCTCTGCTTCTAAAGAACAAAAAGTAAGTCTCTACACTGTATTGATCTGGAGATATTAAATATTACCGTATTTTCCGGACCATAAGTCGCACTTTTTTCCTACTTTGGCTGGTCCTGCGACTTATAGTCAGGTGCGACTTATATATCAAAATATATATAATTTAACATGTTTTTACATGTTAATTTATACTGAAAACATTGCCATCTACAGCCGCGAGAGGGCGCTCTAGGCTTGTGACAACTAGAACGCTCCTCCTAAAGACAACTGAGAAAGAAAAGAGATGACAAACTGCAGGTAGTAAAATATGCAGCCGAAAACGGTAATCGAGCAGCAGAAAGAGAGTTTGAAATGAGGGAGAAACTTATGAGGGAGACTGGCGAAAAGGTGACTCTTACTGCAATGAAGAAAACAAAGAAAGCTAATCGGCTAATCGGCTAATCGCGGGCTGAAAGCGAGACGGCCAGAGCTGGAGGAACGAGTCGGGAGGGGCTCGTTCAGGGTGCAGTTACGTCTCCACGCCTTTTAATACCTCCATGCTCCACGCCCTGGTAGCTAGTTGTTCTGTGTGCTATTGTATAGTTCAATAACTGTTAATGTGTTACGTTAACATACTGGACACCTACCCTATTCAGCGTATTGTTCTGTGTGCTATTGTGTAGTTGAATAACACTTGTATTTATAATCTAAATAAATGCGACTTATAGTCCGGTGCGACTTATATATGTTTTTTTTCTCTTCATGACGCATTTTTTGACTGATGCAACTTATACTCCGGAGCGACTTATAGTCCGAAAAATACGGTACATCACACCACGTAGTTTTATGTCGTAGACGACAGCGTCGACTTTAGAGGGTTGCATAGGCATTGCTGTAGTTGATTATTTTAAGGCTACTGTAATTAAATTTCCTCCAGTGAATCTGTAAAAGTCATACCCGTGAAATGACACAAAGGTTAAAGATCCTATACATGTAGTCAAAATAGCTATGAAAAAGAATAGCGGAAATGGTTGAAGAGAATGTTGCCAACACGTACCCCAGGGACTGAGTGAGGTGAGCTGTGCAAAGCACCATCTGTGCTGGGGAAGAAACGATGATCAGCGTTCATAGATGTTAAAGCATATTATGGCAGCAGTCTGGTTCTTTTCCTGACAAACACAACAGCTAGAAAACACCTCCGATTCTTCTCTTCATTTTGTATATAAACTCGAATACAAAATGTCTTTTACATAACACAGTTTGACATCATGTCCTTCAAGAGGAACCTTTCTGATGTCCTTCTATTCCTTTCTTGTTCATTCATAGTTTCACAACTTAAATCAGATCTAGGTGGACTTGTTCTCTCTAAAGTCCTTTGAGATATGACTTGTGAAGAAAGGCTCTACGTTATTAATAAATCTCCACTTGACAGCTTTGTTTCTTTGTTCTCGTTTTTAAGTTGTTTTCATGTCTAGTTCCCCTTAGGGTTTGTGGTCTTTTCCAAACCACTGCAAATTAATCACATGGTGTCATGTAAAAAAAAAAAAAATTCTATTCTGTATTTGTTTCTTGTTCATTTTCTATCTGAGTTTAATTTTTTCAAATGTTTATGTTGGTCACAATCTGGTTTATGAACATTTCCAAGAGAAATAGCAATAAACCCAGGTGTAGATGATGAATATAGAAATGTTTTGAGGCCAGTGGAAGGGGCTCATGTGCATTCAGTGTCTGTAGTGATGGTTACACATTGTGGTTTGACTAATCTTTGAATGAAGGCGTGTTGCACATCTGTTAGTGCTTTAGTTTAAGATACATCATGCAGATATTAATATTTACATATTTTGATTCGTTGAGTGGAAGAACGTTGATTGTTTTCACACCTTGCGTTTGCTAGGTTTCTAAAATGGAAAGTGCTTTGTGGGTGAACACAGGACAGAGTTTTTGACAAACTAATCCATTCTGTCTGGCCATATGGCTGAATTTCCCAGCACAATCTAACTAAGATCTATTTATTTATTTATTTGCTATTATGATATCTGTTACCTACAGACAGAACGTCCTTGGCACACGAAACAAAACACAAATAAATGATTTTATAGAAATAGTTAGAAGTACTTAACCTCTTTTACTGTGACAGCTAAATCATCACAGGTGGAGCCACCTGTTTAGGAAGTGCTGTTATACGACGATCATCTGTGCAATCAAGGTGTGACGAGTAAGCTTCATCTGTGTGTCAAAGTAAACAACGTTTAATGCTTTTATACCATGAGTCTCAGTTATGTAAATAGCTTGTAATGGCTCTATTCAAACATGATAGGGCGATTATTGATAGAGCTGCAATGCTCGCACTTATTTGGCATCTGGTACACAAGATGGAGTGCTGCTGAAAACAGCAGTGTTTGAAGCAATCCTTCAGTTCCAAAGCATAGTTAAAAATAACAAGACATTTATAGCTCTCATTGAATTTCTGTTTTAATTGCTCACATAATAAGGGCTTGTATAGATTTGCATCCTGTAAAGCTGTTGGCAAAAATGAAAGTTGAAAATGTACTGTACTGTGGAGGTTTTTCATAATTCCACACTTTGGACTCTGGATGGCGGAGCAGAGACTGTGTGGGTTCACTGCCGTGATGTTACCGGGTGGCAGTGTGAAAGCCCCTAACCCTTGTGTTGTCCTCGGGTCAAATTTAAACTGTTTTCAAAGTTTTTTATATCAGTGATATGGGTTTCTTACAACCAAATTGCCCAGAAATAATACAATACATACATACAACGGACAGCGAAATTAAATTACTGCATTTAACAGTGGACAGCTGTACATACAGCATCCAGGGAGCAACTTAGGGTTTAGTGTCTCCGCCCCATATACCATATACCACCATATAAACTCAGGATGGTCAAAATTAAAAGTTAGAGGGAAGACATCCTCCTCCCTCATGTGGTACCCTTCCTGCAGCCTCATCCTGACATGACCCTCCAGCGTGATAATGCCACCAGCCACACCACTCGTTCTGTGTGCAATTTCCTGCAAGACAGGAAAGTTAGTGTTCTGCCATGGCCAGCGAAGAGCCCGGATCTCAATCCCATTGAGCACGTCTGGGACCTGTTGGATCGGGGGTTAAGGGCGAGAACCATGCCCCCTAGAAATGGTGGAAGAGTGTGGTAACATCTCACAACAACAACTGCCAAACCTGGTGCAGTCCATGAGGAGGAGATGCACTGCAGTACTTAATGCAGCTGGTGGACACACCAGATACTGACTGTGACTTTTGATTTTGACCATCCTTTGTTCAGGGACACATTTTTCCATTTCTGTTAGTCACATGTCTGTGAAACATTGTTCAGTTTATTTCTTAGTAGTCTTTATGTTCATACAAAGTTTTACGCATGTTAAGTTGGCTGAAAATAAAAGCAGTTGAAAGTGAGAGGACGTTTCTTTTTTTGCTGAGTATATATTCACTGCTGCAAGGTGGCGGTTTAATCATGTGACTGTTCTATTTAAGGTAATGGGCGCAGTTTTCAACCTGAATAAACATTGTGAAACAAACTAGTTAGGGTAAGTAAAACGTCAGGGATTGGCTTAAAATGTCTAATGTAAAAACTACTAAAATGAGGATGTAACGTGACGTCATTATGTCATGTACTAAGGTCCGTAAAACTCAATCAATTTCACAATGACAGTTGGCTTTTGGTTTCACACAGGACAAGAACCCCGGTCTCTTTTTACACAACTACACTTCTTGTGGGTATAACCAAGTGGAACACCATGAAAGCCTCTAGGGGATACTGTCCAAAAGTGTGCGCTATTATCCCCATGTGTACGTTTTACTGTCTCTCAGCAGGCTTTCTTTTCCCTCCCTCAAGTGCGGCTATTCAAAACAGGCTTAAACACTCTTGCCCTTCGACTTGGTCGGATGCTCACATGCTGTTGCCCTAGTTTGTTTAAAGCATGCTGAAGCAGATAGACACAGTTCCCACAATAAAGCCTGAAAAAGGCACCATCATGCTGTGGTGATGCTTCCCTGCTGCAAGCCTTGGAGGGATTGTGAAGGTGGGTGAATGAATGCAGCAAAATACGGACAAAAAAAAACCTGGTGAGAAACCTGCTGCAGTCTGACAGAGATCTGCCACTTGGGAGAAGATTTATTTTTATAGCAAGACAACGAGCCCCAAAAAGAAAGACGCACAAAAATGACTCCAAAACAACAATGACCTCAATTTAACGCTGAAGCTGTGGCTTAAATTGTTCAATCACAGTCTTCATTATACTTTAGGGATGTAAACACAGAGACTCAAGGCCTTTAACTGCTGCCAAAGGTGACTCTAAATATTGATGTGGAGTTTTATTATTCATGCAATCATTTATTTTTGATATTTATACAAAATATGTTCTCAATTCAAATGAATTTGAAGATGCGTTGTTCCTTTTTTTGTCGAGAAGTGTCAAAAATCATAATGATATGCTCTCTGTCATCTCTGTATCGAAATATCAACTCGCACATATATTTACAGACAAACAGTGTTTACACAGCTGAAGGAACGGAAATAAGTTATAAATCATGTCTACAAGTTGTGATTTCTACTGTAGGTATTAACACATCAGTCATACTATTAAATATGTGCAAAAGACACATATTCTCACGTTTGCTGGCACTTCATTGCATTCTTGTAAATCACTCGAGATCTGACAGCAGCTGGCTCCTCTTCAGCTCTTTGATTATCACAGATATCAAACATTGTTCTGCAGTATAATCACCATGGGTTACGGTTAGAGGACTGTCACTTACTGTACAGTATAGTATAGGACTCTGTGCAGGTCAGTCCAGTTCCAATGGGAAAAACATTGCTAATGCTGTTTGCTTAATGCGAATGGTTATGCATATAATGCACACTGTAGCATCAGGACCCGAATTAAGGAGCCTACTCCAAACCTAAAAGCAGCCCTTTCTGTGTCAATAGATATTTGTTTCCCCATTAAAAAGTTAATTACATATGCAAACAGAGCTGTTCATAGGTGTAAATTACACTCAAAGAAAATCTTTTGTTTTCTATTTATCTGTAAAAAACAGAAAAAAAGAAATTAAATACCAAAAGCCAACATGATTCTAAAACTCACTTTGAATGGCATCTTCTTTAAGTATACTTTCTGGCTGTTTAAGTTGCCAAAAACTGCACTGCGTTGTTTTAATCAATGTTGGAGGAAGTACTCCAATCTTTCACTTAACTGGGAAGTGGTGGCCTAGAGGTTAAAGAAGCGTGCTTGTGACCGGGAGGTCGACAGGATAAAATCTGGGTGGCAAAAGTGAAACAGCAGCACTTCTCCCTCCCTCATTACCACCACTGAGGTGCCCTTGAGCAAGGCCCTTAACCCCAACTCCAGTGGAGCTTCTCAGTGGCCAGCAGATGGTTGTACTGGGTAGCTTCCAAGTATGAGTGTGAATATGACCGGTCATTGTTGCAAATGAGAATTTGTTCTCAATTGACTTACCTGGATAAAGGTTTAAAAAAAAACATAGTGGATGTGCAGCACCATGAAGAAGCTGCTTTATCCCCAGATAACAACTCAAGCTGCATTAATCGCTCAAATTGGCAGCACCAGGTTAAGTGTTTCAATTTCCCATAGCAGGCCTTGAGCCCTGCAAACCTATAACCCCGCCTTTCAACCTCTGTCACCATGCAACAATAAGGAAACTTTCACAAGTTAAACTCATACAATTACAGTCCAATTATTTCCACGCATCAGATGTTTCTCGATGTATAATGGTTAGGCTTAGTAATAGTGAAAGAAAGCTTCAGCACAGTTAAATCCTGCATAGTGTGACAACACAACGTGTGAACATGATACATACTTATTTGTAGCACCTGAAAGAAACATAATTCTTTCATTATCTTTGCCTCCTGAAGGTTAATTGTATAGTGTAGTTTAAATCCTTTGTAATTTCTCTTCACAGTTAATGTTGTGACAGATGTCTTTGTTCCAGTGGAGCTGCTCAGTGGCCAGCAGATTAGACTGTGGTTGTACTGGGCAGCTTCCAGCTATGAATGTGTAACTGTGTGAATGTGACAGGTTGTTGTTGCAAATGAGAATTTGTTCTCAATCGACTTACCTGGATAAATAAAGGTAAACATTTTTTAAAAAGTACCTCAGAGTAAATTTACTCTGTTATGAAGTGTATGTAGTATCTTAAAAAAAGTGCCCAACCTATTTGAACAATATACTGTAGATGAACACAGAAAATAAGAAAAATGCCTTCACGAGGGAGAGGAAGAGGAGTACCAGGACAATTCTGTCTCTATCTCCTTTTTTTCATAAACCGTACATTCTATAAAGCTACTCTGACATGGGTCATTAATTTTTTGTATTGAATCTCTGCAGCAAAAGAAACAAAATGGTGGCTGGGTTGGATTAGTGGGTAGAGCAGACGCACATATACTTGGAGGTTTATGCCTCGACGCAGAGGTCCAGGGTTCAAATCTGGCTTTTGACAATTTCCTGCATGTCTTCCCCCCCCCCCTCTCTCTCCCCTTTCTCAACTAGCTGTCCTGTCAAATAAAGGTGGAAAAGCCCAAAAAATTATCTTTACAGTAAAAGAAAATATGCATGCATTTACTAAACCCAACCAAACAAAAATGCAGAGAGACTTCAAGAGAAACTGCAGTCCAAAACACAATCTATGATCAATACAATATACTATTGTCTGTTGTATAAGGGCAGACCTGACTGACACATTTAAAATGATGCAGTTTCTGTAATTCCATCTGATGTTAGTGTTTTTTATGTCATTGTGCAGTGATTGACTAAATATTCCTGTTGGGAGAGAACACGTGTTAGTATTTTGGAAGAATTACTTGATTTTGAGACATGATTGCATTGTTTTGGTAGACATAGTATATTGTGTAAGTGAATTATTGTATTTTGAAAATCAGTGTTGGAGTTTAGTTTACAAAGTGTGATTTTGAGCATGAAATTAACTGTTTTGCCAATCGTGTGTTGTAGGTGTGTTGGTGCTTTAAGAGTTTAGGAAAGTTGTTAAAAGTATTGAAAAAAGTGTCATAGCGATCGTGAAAAACTGTAATTCCGACAATGGCAGCTTTTGCGCTGCATAGCAGACTGTTAAGTCCCAGAGTTGGAATCCTCTACAGTGAAATACAGTCACACTTTACACTGTTTAACGTTAGCTGTCAGCATTTTAACCGTTTAACCGTTTTAATCCAGCTGCTAGCTAAAGGTAGGCTAACGTTACCTGCTGTCAGGTGTAGTGTAAAGTCATGCCCTGAAATGAGGCACCGAAATTTTCTTCTTATTTGGTCTCGTTACTACCGTTTAGGTCGGTAAGTTTCGGTACCCAACCCTACTTGCCAAAGCCAATATAGTGTGCAACTCACTGACGTCCAGTGATCACCGGTTAATGAGACAGCGTTTGCACTTTGCACTTTGGTTTCAACAACAGGTCCAAAATAGTGCTTTGCCTGAGCCCACTAGCATCAACCTGAGTCATGTTAACTGGACTATGCTTATCTTGTAGGTGGTAGCTCAAGCTTGATGTACTTCGGTGATATTTTAATTCAGCTTTACACAATGTGCATATGGCTTTCGACTTGTCTACGAGCTGTCTGGGAGTTTTGGAAAACAAAAAGCACCATTCAGAATTGTGTTACTGCTGCATTTCTCCATCATGCCTGCAGCCTGCAGCAGGAGGATGTGTTAGGAGGAAGTATGACAGCTTGATGATAAGTAAAGGTGCAGCAAAGGGTCAAAATAGTAGCCTGTTAGGCACGACGTGAAGTCGAGTGAAGTGAAAAGAAATTAATAAATGGCAGAATGCGATTAAAACTAATTAATGCGTTATGCTCGGCCCTTAATCGCAACGCGTTAATGCTGACAGCCCTAGTTATTTTACAGCTTGTTATTTAACAAAATCATCTGTGTTCCATCCCAAGCTTGGCAAACACAATCTGAAACAAAAATTGAATTCAATTGAATTCAATTTTATTTATAGTATCAAATCATAACCAGAGTTATCTCAAGACACTTTACAGATAGAGTAGGTCTAGACCACACCCACAAAGACCCAACAATTCCAGTAATTCCCCCAAGAGCAAGCATTTAGTTCTCGTTAACAGAACAATAAAAAAATAATGATTAGCCTCATTCTCAATTTCAGCTAGCTCACATAATAAGTAAAGTATGTCCTCTGGAGTGGCATTAAACCAAGTACCTACTTAAGATGAGTAATTGTGTAAATGTATTTAGTTACATTCCACGACTGTATTTTGTATGTGTAGTTATGTACCTGTCCTAAAGCAACATGCTGCAGACAGATGTTCTATTAATGATTGCTTTGCCGTGCTGTAGTATCAGGTGACAAATGGCAAACCTCATTACTGTAATATTGCTTTTTAATGCCTCATGGTGCTTTGAAAACAAGGCTTTACTGTTTATGTTTATCATGGTGTATGTGAGAAATGCAACATGTCACATTAGGACTATATACCCAGTATGAACATCTGCCTGCACAGCTGTGTCCAATCCGGTTGGAGCAAGTACAGCAACATATTGTGGATGTGCAGCACCATGAAGAAGCTGCTTTATCCCCAGAGAACAACTCAAGCTGCATTAATCGCTCAAATCGGCAGCACCAGGTTAAGTGTTTCAATTTCCCATAGCAGGCCTTGAGCCCTGCAAACCTATAACCCCGCCTTTCAACCTCTGTCACCATGCAACAATAAGGAAACTTTCAAAACTTAAACTCATACAATTACAGTCCAATTACTTCCACGCATCAGATGTTACTCAATGTATAAAGGTCAGGCTTGGTAATAGTGAAAGAAAGCTTCAGCACAGTTAAATCCTGCATTGTGTGACGACGCAACGTGTGAACATGATACATACTTATTTGTCGCCTCCTGAAGGTTAATTGTATAGTGTAGTTTAAATCCTTAATAATGTAAATAATTTCTCTTCACAGTTAATGTTGTGAAAGATGTCTTTGTAAGACTTCACAATTTATTTTTCTTAGCGGTGGGTATTGTTTGCAAGCAGCATGCTACAGATATTTTCCTCCTTACTCATGTACTGTCACAAATAAGGTGTCAGAACTTCTGTTCTGACACCAAACTGGTGTAGTTGTTAAACCCTTTACAGTACAAACATGACAGACATGCACTGAATTCAAAGGATTATTTCATGATTATTGAATATTGTGGACTTGCATGCTTCAGATAGGTTGTCATACGGGCAGGATGTGGTTGATTACGTTGTCAATTGTGGCACCGATTTCGATTGGGATAACTCTGTGGCATTGTTTGCAGCTTTATGGCACTGTAAAGCAAATGAAATACTCTGTCTCCTTTTACAGCAAAAGTCAGAAACATTGCCTCTGTAGGGTGGAGGCCACAGTGAAGGACGCTGTTGTTTTCCTGGCTGTGAAGGTGGATGCTGCCATCAGGCTGCATCAAAGAAGCAGCTGTTAATGACCCATCATCTCAGGGACACACTGTAACCTCCACAGCAATGGCTCCTGAAAAGATATGAAATCTTTTTAGTTTTCCTTTGTAACACATGCTTGCTTTTTTCACACACTGCTGTTTCATCCCTGTGCCACATGTAACAAAAAAAAAAGTCCATGTATTCAGCCATTTGATTAATGCTCAGATCAAGATCAGGTCAATGAATACATGTTAACACGGATATATTTTCTCTTTTCCAATTTTCTTTGTTGTCGATGATAAGCTGGCATGTTTTTGTTTTCGGTGATAAGTGTCCATGTTGCTGTAATGAATCACTAACTGGTGGCCTCTGCTATCTGATTCTGTTGTGTTGTGAAAACAATAATGTGCTGTTCACAGCTGCGATGGGCCAGATTTGGACACTCTGTTTGAAAAGCACAATGATAAAAGCAGGGTGATGTATCACAGTGGCTTGTGTGTGTGTCAGGTGACAAAGATAATAGCAGCCACATCCTCTCAGAGGACAATGTCCTCATGCTCAGAGATAACAAAGGGATGCTGTCTCCAGCCTCTCTGCCCCATTATAGCAACCCGATCCGTCCTGCTGCAGCTCAGGAGGCAGCACAGGGTTCTTACACAACTTTTAAAGCATCTTGCTTTTAGAAAACAGGGAGAGATGAGTACACTGTGACACTGAGTGGTTTCATAATTTTCATGGATGCTCCGTTAGGCTGCCAGATACCATGTTTCACAGCCTCAAATAGTAAACAACCTTCACTGTCTGGGCATCAGCAGCCTGAAAAGTGACGATAAACTACATGAAATAACTGTCCTTCAAATCTCTACTGAGCTCCAATCTGGGTTCGGAAAATACTTTTCCAACTGAGAGCGACTTCATGGCTGGAAAATGCAGCTTTAAAGACAGCAGGAGGCCTCATCACAAATGCAAAAAAAAAAGCAAGGAAGCAAGGGAAATGCGGCACCAGTGTTACTAATGCTCCCACATTGTGCCAGCTGATAGAGGCTCTGGATGCCTTGCCATCAAGTTGGATTCATATAAAGCATGAAAAGGAATTATTAACAGCTCATTTACTGAAACGGAACAATAATGTCAATGTGTCCGTACTCTCTGGGATGTTTGATGGAGATTTGGTTGATACTTTTGATTTCTGAACATCACTGTGGAGAAATCTTCAGAAATGTTTGTTTTTTTCAGTGGTGGAAGGTGGACTGGTCTGTCACAGCCCTTCAAAGTTCCTACCAACATTTATGCTAATGTTGTCTTTTTATAAATTCAGATGACAGCACTGAGCCAGGAAATGGGTGATGGATTCATCACACAATCGTTGAGGCAGAACGTCACACCAAGAGCCCAGGATTCTATCCTGAGCATTAAATCCCAGTCTGTGTGTCTAGCGCTTGACCATTATTGAAAGTGGTATTACTAGAAAATTATCTGCAATGTGTCTGCTTAATAAAATCTTATTTATTCATCTGTAGATTTTTTTAGATGTGTTTATATCCATGTGGTTTGCTTTGTAAAAAAGGCAACCTGATCTCACAGAATTTAATTAAATGAACACGGCCCCTTAACTCAAAATCTGTGGCAGTTTCACAGAATCGCAAAAAATTTAGTGATGGGCCCATGGAAGAATGCCGTGAAATGAACACAACCCCTTAAGTTAAGGAAAAGGTCGTGGGTGGGCTCACATTTCCATGACATGCAGGACAACAACGTGACGGTTGTGTTTAGGAAAAGAAGAACGGGATGGTTGGGTTTAGGAAAACAATAAACCATTGGGTTTACGAAAACAATAATGGGACGCGGGACAACAATGGGACGGTTGGGTTTAGGAAAAGAAGAACGGGACGGTTGCGTTTGGGTTTAGGAAAGTGACATGCAGGACACGATCCCTGTTCTCCTGGTTGAAAGTCCTGTGTTTGACCCATCCACCACCCCAACTAACAGCCCAACGTGGATTTTCGGGCATTCATACTACTCGCTACCGTAGTCGCTCCTAATGCTACGTAATCTTCTCATTGACTTTACATTGGCATTGTTTTCCATGGTGGCCACACGGAATTTTCACACATTCCTTGCCACCACCACGTAATGCGGTGTTAACAGTTTGTAATCATTTCACGAAATTCTGTGAAGGAGGAGCAGCGGCTCTACTCCGAGCTCCTCACGGATGACTGAGCTTTTCACCCTATCTCTAAGGGAGACGCCAGCCACCCTCCTGAGGAAACCCATTTCGGCCACTTGTACCCTGGATCTCGTTCTTTCGGTCATGACCCAGCCTTCATGACCATAGGTGAGGGTAGGAACGAAAACTGACCGGTAGATCGAAAGCTTTGCCTTCTGGCTCAGCTCTCTTTTCGTCACAACGGTGCGATGAATTGAATGTAATACCGCGCCGATTCTCCGACCAATCTCCCGCTCCATTGTCCCCTCACTCGCAAACAAAACCCCAAGGTACTTGAACTACTTCAATTGGGGTAAGGACTCATTCCCTACCTGGAGTAGGCACTCCATCGGTTTCCTGCTGAGAACCAGGGCCTCAGATTTAGAGGTGCTGATCCTCATCTCAACCGCTTCACACTCGGCTGCGAACCGATCCAGTGAGTGCTGAAGGTCGCAGGCCGATGATGCCATCAGGACCACATAATCTGCAAAGATCAGCGATGAGATCCCCAGCCCACCGAACCGCAACCCCTCCCCACCCCGACTACGCCTCGATATCCTGTCCATAAATGCTACAAACAGGATTGGTGACAAAGCGCAGCCCTGGCGGAGGCCAACCCTCACCTGAAACGAGTCAGACTGACTGCCGAGAACCCGGACACAGCTCTCACTTTGGTCGTACAGAGATTGGATGGCCCTGAGAAGAGACCTCCTCACCCCATACTTCCGCAGCACCTCCCACAGTATCTCCCGGGGGAACCGGTCATACGCCTTTTCCAGATCCACAAAACACATGTACACCGGTTGGGCATACTCCCAGGCTCCCTCCAGGATCCTTGCGAGAGTGAAGAGCTGGTCCGTTGTTCCACGACCAGGACGGAATCCGCATTGTTCCTCTTCAATCTGAGGTTCGACTATCGGCCGAACCCTCCTTTACCTCCTTTTTTTACCAGGGAGGCTGAGAAGTGTGATACCCCTGTAATTGGCACACACCCTCTGGTCCCCCTTTTTAAAAAGGGGAACCACCACCCCGGTCTGCCACTCCTTTGGCACTGTCCCAGACTTCCACGCAATGTTGAAGAGACGTGTCAACCAGGACAGCCCCTCCACACCCAGAGCCTTGAGCATTTCTGGACGGATCTCATCAATCCCTGGGGCTTTGCCACTGTGTAGTTGTTTGACCACATCAGTGACTTCCACCTGGGAAATTGACAATGATCCCCCATCATCCTCCAGCTCTGCCTCTAACATAGAGGGCGTATTAGTCGGATTCAGGAGTTCCTGAATGTGTTTTGTGGATCTGGAAAAGGCGTATGACCGGGTCCCCCGGGAGATACTGTGGGAGGTGCTGCGGAAGTATGGGGTGAGGAGGTCTCTTCTCAGGGCCATCCAATCTCTGTACGACCAAAGTGAGAGCTGTTCCTGAACCAAAGTGCTCCTTCCACCGCCCTATTACCTCCTCAGTTGAGGTCAACAGTGTCCCATCCTTACTGTACACAGCTTGGATGGTTCCCCACTTCCCCCTCCCGAGGTGGCGAACAGTTTTCCAGAAGCACCTTGGTGCCGACCGAAAGTCCTTCTCCATGTCTTCTCCAAACTTCTCCCACACCCGCTGCTTTGCCTCTTTCACGGCAGAGGCTGCAGCCCTTCGGGCCCTTTGGTACCCTGCAACCGCCTCCGGAGTCCTCTGGGATAACATATCCCGGAAAGACTCCTTCAGTCGGACGGCTTCCCTGACCACCGGTGTCCACCACGGTGTTCGTGGGTTACCGCCCCTTGAGGCACCTAAGACCCTAAGACCACAGCTCCTCACCGCAGCTTCAGCAATGGAAACTTTGAACATTGTCCACTCGGGTTCAATGCCCCCAGCCTCCACAGGGATGCACGAAAAGCTCCGCCGGAGGTGTGAGTTGAAAGTCTGTCGGACAGGGGCCTCCTCCAGACGTTCCCAATTTACCCACACTACCCGTTTGGGCTTACCAGGTCTGTCCAGAGTCTTCCCCCACCCCCTGACCCAACTCACCACCAGATGGTGATCAGTTGACAGCTCCGCCCCTCTCTTCACCCGAGTGTCCAAAACATACGGCCTCAGATCAGATGAAACGATTATAAAATCGATCATTGACCTTTGGCCTAGGGTGCTCTGGTACCAAGTACACTTATGAGCATCCCTATGTTCGAACAGGGTGTTTGTTATAGACAATCCATGACTAGCACAGAAGTCCAACAACAAACAACCACTCTGGTTTAGATCAGGGAGGCCGTTCCTCCCAATCACGCCTCTCCATGTGTCTCCATCATTGCCCACGTGCGCGTTGAAGTCCCCCAGCAGAACAATGGAGTCCCCCACTGAAGCCCCATGCAGGACTCCAGTCAAGGTCTCCAAGAAGGCAGAATACTCCGAACTCCTGTTTGGTGCATATGCACAAACAACAGTCAGAGTTTTCCCCCCCACAACCCGCAGGCGTAGGGAGGCGACCCTCTCGTCCACCGGGGTAAACTCCAACGCAGCGGCGCTCAGCCGGGGGCTTGTGAGTATCCCCACACCCGCCCGGCGCCTCACACCCTGGGCAACGCCGGAGAAGAAAAGAGTCCAACCCCTATCCAGGAGTATGGTTCCAGAACCGAGACTGTGCGTAGAGGTAAGCCCCACCAGATCTAACCGGTAGCGCTCCACCTCCCGCACCAGTTCCGGCTCCTTCCCCCACAGAGAGGTGACATTCCACGTCCCCAGAGCCAGCGTCTGCTGCCCGGGTCTGGTCCGTCGAGGCCCCTGACCTTCACTGCCACCCATGTAGCAGCGCACCAGACCCCAGCGGTTCCTCCCACAGGTGGTGGGCCCATGGGATGTCAATGTATAATTGGATTTCAGAATCAGAATCAGCTTCATTACCCACGTCTGTGTGCACATACACAAAATGTGACTCTGTTTTTTGCATTGCTCTCAATGCTTACACAGAAATAGACATACAGGTAAGAACAAGGACAATAACGTTGGACAAATAAAGGAATGGATTAGACAGGACTATTAGTATACTATAATTATGTGAAAAATATTGTGTATATTTGAAGCACCGATGAATAACGACACGGATAAAATGTCTATGTGCTGTACATTTGGCAATATTTCTGTGATGCAACAATCTGCTAATCTGTTGAACTACCCAATGTCTGGGCTAGAAAATAAAGATGATTAAATGTAAGTAAAACAACATGGGAGCAATTACCATTACTGCAATTGATACAATGTCTAAAAGCTGGAGGCAAGACCAGCAATTCTCTTTTACTTACAAATGTTATATTTTGAGTTTCCTGTATTTCCTTTAAATGACTGTATTATCAATGCCGCTCCACTGAGGGTCTGGAAAACTAAGGCAGTTACAATTGTCTGTGGTTCATCTTAGGTTTGTGGTTATTAATTAGACATTCAACCTAGAGTTTTGATAAGGTCACATTTAAGATTACATAGTCTGTAGAGTATGTTTGGCAAGTGGCACTCATAATAAATTAAAAATACCACATGTGACATGCTAAATTGGCCTATGTTAAGGAAAGCTCCTTTATGAAAGGATGAATGAGTGATGATTTCGGCCAATTAGAGAAAGGAGGATGTCAGCTTCCCTTTCATCTGCCATATTTACCACTTAATCCACTGAGGGCACTTTGAGAGGCTATTAGGAGCTCAGTGCTGTCATGTACTTTTCCTGTCAGAGTGAAAGTTGCAATTACTAATCCAATTTAGCAGAAGAGGAGTCGTGTACTGTATGTCTGTTAATCTGGTTGCTGCAGCTGTTTGGTCTCTTGCTCCCCTTGCCTATGAAAGGGCTACTTACGTAACTCACATCACAAACAACAAATTTTGTCAGTTAGGGCTACTTGTATATAACCATATAGATAGTTCTATTTGTTCAGGTTTTTTGTTGTTGGTGTTGTTGGTTTGTCTCTAAGATTTCTGCTGTCATCCCAACACAATGGAGGTGTAAGGACATTTTTTTTGTGTCTTAAAGAAAATGACAGCAACTTGTCTTTTAAGCCATCCTCAAACTTCACTGTGAATTTTTTTTTTTTTTTTTATTGAAATCATGTTTTATAGCAGAAAAAAGTCAGGAGCCACTGCCTCTGAAAAATGTCTGCCCTCTTTAAGCTACAATCAGTAGGCAATGTAAGGAGGGATGCCATCCCCGTTGATAACAAAATGATCAAATTGCATGCTCCTTGTTAACCTGCCACCCCCTCTTCATCACCTAGCAGAGAGAGTACAGGGGCAGAGGGCTTGTTTAGTTGAATATGTAAGTCTAATCTCCCTGACTCATTTATCCTTTACCTGACTGAGGTCTGTGCAAGTTAGACACCCATGACGCGACCATGGCTCTGAAACACTAGCAGTATTGATAAAGCCAAGGTGCTGTCCGTGGTGCTGAAGTAGCAGACAGATTTGAATTTGCTTTTTTTCTGTCGGTTTTGTCTTGGATCTATAATATCCTCTAAACTATATGGCTTACAGTATTAAAATATATTGCAATGTAACTAAAGTGTCTGGGCTTAACCTTGCAGTCCAGTTTGCCTCTAAAAACAGCATATGTTTTAAAATTGGATTGCTTGGTGTCAGAGGCAGATTTGTTAAGCTGTTTGGTCATACTCTTCACTCCCTGAACTAGCACTGGCCTTTGTTTAAGATTTCAAACTGGAAAAACACGTGTGGTTGTTTTTCTTTTTTTCTTTTTATTTCTCATGGTCTTAACAATACATTTCTATACAGTGTCAGGCCAGTGTTAGAAATGTAAATTCCAATGGCTAAATCAAAGTGAAAACAACACAGGGCAGTTACAGCAGTTGACAAATTAGATTCACAGAATCAGTTGCATTGTCCCTCATGCCAGGAAAATGCATCACCAGTGAAAACATTAAATCCATATATGTCACAACTGCAGCCAGCTCATAATGTTCACTCTGTTGCCATGTACTAACTCTCCCTGTCTTTCAAGATCCAGCTACTCCCTCCTGCCCTGCATTAACCCCTTTCCTTCCATTTCTAACACCTGAGCTACCCCATCCACATGCTCAGCTGCTTCCCGTTTCCCTAATCAACCTAGCAGTACATATACCAGCTCATCTCCACTTAATACCTGCCAGATTTTCTAACTTGCATCCACCCTAGCTTTAGCCATTGTTTTCTGCCTGCCTGACCATTTGCCTGATACACAGAATGATGATTCCATCTTACTCTGACTGTCACATTCTGCCTCAATTTCCCTCCCTTAAGTGACTACAAGTCCTACATCCAAAAACCTCTTTCATTATCATTCTCTTCCTTTTTTCACCAGCTGTCCTCTGACTTTTCCACCTCCTTCAGTCACTTGACTCCCTCATCCACCTCCTCACCTGTTTCCATTTTCCCTCGTCAGCCCTGCAGTATATAACTGGCCCGTTTCCACTCATTTCCTGCCTGTCAAAGTTGTGATTTTCTTTCTTGCCTTGTGTTTTTGCTTTTGAGCTTCTGTTACTTAACCTGGACCACCTGTCTGCCTGTCTGTAAGCCTATGTATATATGTGTGTGTGTGTATATATATAAATATCTTCACTTTGACATTTATTAACTGAACAATAACTGAACACTTGCGTTTTAGATTTACACAGTGAAATGATATAAGCAGCAGAGAAGATTGGATGCAGCTTGGTTGTAGAGCGTGCAATGGCAGTATATGTTTTTATTTAAGAAGCAGTAAAAATGAACACCCTAGATTGCTAGGTACAGCTATGTCAGGTATGGAAAAAGAAATGTTAGAAAATAACTAACCCTAACCCTTACAACTGGAGTACTACAGAGAATGCATAGTATTTGTAAGGTGGATAAAAGATGCCCGGCAATATTTCACTGATGTGACAAAACAGTAGATGTAACAGTGTCAGTTAAACTACTGTGGAACTGTTGCTAGTTGGGTTGCTACGAGCACAACAATGCTCAACTGACACTAACCGCCAGTGGCAAAACAGAGCATTTAAGATGAGAAATGAGCCATGGGATTTGATGATCATGGTTTATTATTCAACATTTATACAGGATCATAGGGATAATTTCCGACAAGTTGTACGGTCCATGATAGCAATGGATGATGTAGAGGCTGATGTTAAGTTGAGGATTTCTGCCTTAGTGGACTTGGAGGGTATGAGGCGTATCAGTACTATGGCCAATTGCCAACAAAATGCATGGAGTAGCTGCCACTGAGCCAGGTGCCAGCTGCACCTGGTCTTTGTAAGTTCAAACTTAGCCTAGTTATAACTACTAGAGATTTATGCATCACAAAAATTCTGATTTGCATCACACAAACTAGTTCTCACGTCAACATTATTTGTTGCTAAATATGTACACCCACTAACTGCCATGTGTAACTGCTAGCTAATTGAACCAACTGACAAAACTAACATTAGCTTGCTAATATACTTATTAAGTCATATGAAAATGTTTCAACACACTGACATGGCACTGTCTAATAAATGATGTAAACTGGGAAGATTTTAAATTACATTTCACATAGATTACACAGTTTACCTCAAATTACAAAACCTTATGCTAGTTTAGGTTAGAGTTATTGTGAATGTTTCCCACTCAAACTGCATAGAAACTAACTCTGAAACACCTATATGTCTTTATTTGTGCATAAATAAAACATAATAATACCTACATTTACATAGAAAGGAGTTTATTACATGCTATGTCCCTAAAACTGTTATTTTTTGGAAGTTCTGTTACAGCTTTGATTCTCGAGTTACTTCCTGTTTACTAAATTGATTGCTTTTAATTTGACAGTAGTACTTATGTTTCCTAGCAACCGATTTTCACATTAACTTTAGTCTTTACTCTTGTAGCTAAGACATTTCTAATTGTGCAATCCGAATTATTGAAATCACTGGTTTGAGACTAGTAGCTAAGAATTTAGGAAGGACTTTACGCACAATCTTAGTAGTGGATTTTTAAATAGCTGGTGCAACCCAATCCATATTATTTTTTTCCAGTTTCAAAACAGAGGAGGAAAGAATTTTCACTGATTGCAATACAGTCTAAAACATACTCAGACTACAAGGAGAGAGAATAGTGCTGCATCCTGCTGCAAAATAATATTTTAACTCTCTTTGCAGTAGAGATAGCATTACATATGGGCCATTTCTCCCTCACACAGGCTGCCTCCTTCTCATCCTCCCTCTGTTTCTCTCTCACACACACACACACACACACACACACACACACACACACACACACACACACACAGAGACATGTTAGCTCTTTATCACTGTCTCTCTTTCCTCGTTACACTCTCAACAACGTTAAGGAATTTAAAAATGCCCAAAGCCCTGTGAGAATAGGATTATAACAAAAACACATCTGCAGGTGAAATACTCTCTAGTTTTGAAAAGGAAATTCACATCCAGAGATCCTTGTTTACTGCACTTTCCTTTGAAAGAGATAAACATTTGATAAAGATAACTTGGATGGTGAAGTGCACAACTTCAGATTTCAAATGCAAAAAACCCACAAAGATACATCTTCAAAGAGATCTTGATCACAAGCACAGCAAGCACTGATAAAAACACATTGTTTGAATTCCAAACTGCCTGAAACTCAATCACATAGTAGCCTACTGAGTTTGCATGCCATTAATCACAACCACTCATGTGAATGAGTTACCGTGCTCCCACAAAGAAAACACCCAACTCTAAGGCAAGGACTCTCTGTCTGTCTGTTTGTGTGTCCTTTGATTGTCTCGACAACCATTCATCTGATCGAGCTCACATTTGGTGGGCGTATTGCTGAGGACCCATGGCAGTGTCAAGTGCAATTCTTAAGATCTACTGGATATATTTATTAGCAGTACCTTATGTACTTACGGCGTAGTGTGTTAACTGCATTAACACTGCCAAATGGCATGTTGGGTACAGCTCGTTCTCCATTGCTGTCTACCCTAACCCTAACCTATTCAAGAACAGATAAAGAAAGAGAGACCGAGAATCTTTTCGGAATGTTCCCGGGAATAAGCCGGTCCCAAATAGTTGTAGTTGTTGTACTGTAGCTGTTAGCGAATGACGCGTATAGTCTAGCATTGCTAGGGGACACAATTATGCCATGGCAGGTGTATTGCTCTGGAACCAAGGAAGTGCATTGTCATATGTGAAGTTCTTTGGATGAGTGGTTCTAGAGAAAGCTGCAAGCATCGATATCTGAGGCCAAGCAATCGACCCGTTCTTAACAGGCGCATTTTGAATAGGCACTGCACTAGTCACATTAAACAACACAAGAGCCTGTGTGGGGCAGTTATTCTACAGATAAAGACATGAAGTACGATCCAGGAAGGCCAGTTTGAGTAGCAGATTTATGAGTTGTAAGGCTTATCATACACCAAAACACTGCAAAATGATTTCATATACTATGAGGAAGGATTTTACAACTTCAGGAAGTTGGGGATACAGAACATAGCGTGGGTTAGGGTTGTCAACATAAACTGATAGAGCTAGTATGGCTAACAGGCTTACAAAAGCAAACTAATAAATTGTTAATTTTTACAGCATCTTATCAAATCTTATCAAACACTGTACTGCCATTGCACTCTTTTATAACCAAGAAGCAACCCTGCTTTTCTGCTGTTAATTATTTCACTGTGCAATTCTATAAACAATATTGCTTCCCAGGTGAGATGTCAATCCCGCCCTCCTGTCTCCAACTAGCTGGACACTGACGAACCTTGCAATTTTGCATGTCAATGTCAGATAAACTATGCATGAAGATATAAAGTTATACTGTCAGTTACTCAAACACTGCCTGTGTCTCTAAGTTCACTGAAACCAGTATACCATTAAACATACCTCTCCAGAAAACATCTACAAATGGTTTCTTTCTACATGCTAGTTTAAACATATTTTGCTTTTAAAAACATACCAGTATGCATACTAGTAAAATAAAACAATGAGCCATAACATCTAATAATCTGGTGTTGAAAGCAGGTAGTCAAGAGTGAATCTTCAACTAAGCCTCTACCAAAAATATCCATTCTTGCAGAAACACACAAAAAATGTGATTGTAAAGGCAGTCCCCTGCTGAATAAGCCTTGCAGAGGCAGACCATTCACTATTTCATGTGCTCGAAATCTTGCTGTCAGTCTTTCAGTCCCATGCGTATAAAGGATTCAGTACTCTGTTGGCATAATAGTAAGAATGCCATTTTTTGTATTGATATGGAGATTGCCTCTCTTCTCAATGTATTTGAAAAAATCATATGTGAGATGTACTGGCTCTTCAGAATGAAAAGACTGACTGTAGTGGTTTCAGCTGGATAGTTTCAATCATGGTAAATGGATTTTTTAAATGCCAAAGTAACTGCTTTATAGATTTAGCTTCCCAGAGAGGAGAGCAAACTCATTTAGATGGGATATTGCTGACTGCCAAGACACCTCCATACATTCACAAAACCAAACTAGGAGGAAATGTGGATTTTACCATGTCCCTTTGTGATACATAAACCTTCATATCCAATCTCTAACAGATCATTTCCAGAACTCTCTTGATGCATCTCAATTACAGGGAGTGTCACTGTTTACTTTAGCGATCTGGCTTACAGGCAGCCTCTCATGTTTTCTTTGATTTGGTTTCTTCACTACATCCTTCCCTTTTTGCTGTCAGCTATATTCTTAAGTGTGGTAAAGCTAAATGTGCATTACCCCTGCACATTTCTGTATAATTATGTCTTACTCTTAGGTGGCTATTAAGTAGGGCTAATTTTAGGCAGCGGGAAGTGCAATAAAGACGAGAAAATCTTTGTAATTGAATTCAGACATCCAATTTACTTATACAAATCTGTCACACTGATTTCCAATGCACGTATATAAAAAATGAAAGCCCACTTAATAGCTTTTTCTGGAGCTTTTAAACACATCTTAAGTTCTTCATTAAGGGATTGAATTTGCTCAGTAGTCATGAAGATGGCTCAGTGTGATGACATCTGAGCCCCCTGAGAATCTGAGAGAGAGGCAATTGAATGCCCTGGAAAAAGCAAGTAAGCTGACCCATAACAATCTTTGGCAAGTTACAATGATGCAGTGTTGCACAGGTAAAAATTCATGGGAGCATTAGTTTTAAAAAATTCTTTAAAAGTGTCTAAACATTCTTTTGAGACACTGGAAAATACACTTGCTGAGAGTAAGATAAGAAGATTAATACCACTCTCATTTCTGCATTGGTAATATAAAGCTCCGCCAGCAGCCAGTTAGCTGTAGCTTTGCATAACAACTGAAAACAGAGGGAAACGCCTAGCCTTGAAGTTTTCAAATTAATAATAGCAAGTGCTGTAGTAGATATTGATTTACTTAGAATGTGCAAGGTAAACCCCAGGAAAACATTTCACTTTTGCAGAAAAGACTGAGGGATTGCATTTAGCTATAGAAGCAAGGGAAACAGCCTCCAAAATAAACAACAAGATAAGTCAGTAGGGCATGCCCTTTACAATGACACATCGACAACCTTTCTGATAGGGCACCACCAAGTCAATGCCTTTTAAAACCATTTTTAACCCTTGTGTGTTGTTCGGGTCTGTGGGACCCGTTTTTAATGTTTGCTAAAAGAAAAATTATGCTATTTATTATTTCTTCTAACTCAAACTCATTGGCCTTGGCTCATTTTCTGAGAAGAACATAAAAAAAACTTATTTTCAATGGCTGCACACGGTACACCCCCCTACACATAACTATTACATATGAGGTGTTGGGGTCTACTGGCCCTGAGTGTATTTAATTGTAGGTGCTATGAAACTATGTTCTCTTTCTGCAGCTGCTTTTCCCGCACAAAGTTACAAAATTGTTACATTTCAAGCACTTTCACCTGTTCTGATCAAGTTCTAAGAAATAAGCACCAATAATGATCAAAAATCTTGTTTATATATTTTTTTACTTTTTTACAATTGAATTTCCTTGTTTCCTCACAAAAACGAAAATGATCATAAATGTGATCTCACAGGGGTAAATTGCAAATATGAACCATAAATGATATATATATCATTGGTAATTGAGCTAATGTAAACATCTGTTAAGTATTTAACAGTATTTTTACATAAATTGTTATGGCTGTATTGATTTAAAAGCCTAATAATGTGGTGGATCCACCAGACATTGGCAGTGTAACAAAAATATGAACACCACACAATCGTTAAATAGTAAATCTGTTTTATGATGTAACCGTGCTATGGTGAAGGTTTGCTTAGATTCAGGCACAAAAACAAAAAGTTAGGTTTAGGGAAGCATCAAGGTTTGGGTTAAATGACAAATTATATTGTTCCTTTTAGGAGGGCAGCCTCAGAACAACAGTTGAAGAAATAGACCAACACGTTAATATAATACAGTGAAATTAACAAAATCGCAGCAAATTGAGAGCCACAGTTGAAGATACTCAGGTTTGCGTCAGCCAGCAGAACTCTTGCACAGACTAAACACAGACGTTACTGTATATGGCCCTCACTATGGAAACACTTAGCTGTTTGATGTTTGTTGGAATAGCTGCTGTTTAGGTGTTAGAAACAGTCATCAACAGAAACAGGGTTCAGAGAAGCATATAATGATAGCGATTGTATTGGGTGCTGATTCATTGGTGTACAGTATGTTCCTCTCCACTGATTGGGAACAAACTGCCAGCAAACATGTATCCCTCAGCCTGAAATAACACCGATCTGGATGTACAGCCCTCCTCTATTAAAAAAATGCTACCAGAATCTGTTGGCACAATTCTGTTGCAGAAAGAAAACGATTCTCTCAGGACTGACTGGGATATTGTAGCAGGGAATACAGTCATTTCTCAAAAGGCAATTTCCTCACAATAGCGTCAGCCATTCTGATTCCTGGGGAAAGGCTAACATAATTTCGTCACTTGATTAATTGTTATGGGAAGAGGTAGTGATATGACAATCTCATATTCACAGTGCGGGAACAAGCAAGGCTTATTTTTAGAGCAGGCAGCAGCCAGGAGTCTCATTTAGCTGAGATTCCTAAACAAGGTGGCAGAAGTCATCTCTGTTGGCTGTTTCTGATCAAAGTGAAGTTTTTTTTTTAATTTATTCCAGTCTAAATAACCTTAGGGGTCATATGAACTTATGGAGAGAGGGTTGGTGGTAGCATACTCTAATAATGAGCAATTAACTATATCCAGTCGTAATTACAGTTTCCAGACAATTAAGTTCAGTATGATGAATGTCAAATGTAGACTTACTGAGTTATCCAAGTAAATGGAAATGATTTTTTTAGTTTGAGTATGGATTCCATTTTCCCTCACTGCTCCTCAGAGCATGTTTGGAATATTTTGATGATTAAAATTGTTCTTTCCAATCAGGGCTTATTGTTACAATCAAAATTACACTCCAAGTATGAGAGAAACATCAGCACCTCTGTGAAGCTGTAATGCTCATTGTAAAGAAAACCAAGCTGTGATAGATATATTGTATGTCTAAGGTATTGCACAAATTTAAATGTTGATCTGATGATGGCAAAGACCATACATGTGTGCACTGAATCACTTATCAGTTCAACAGTTGTTGAGACATTTCACTTTGAACTACATGTGTCAGCTTGCTAGTTTTGCTAGAGGAAAAGTCAGGGAGGCAACACAGGATTCATCCTCTGGGAACCATGAATGTCTGTACAAAAGCTCATGGAAATCAACCAACCTTACATTGCCGTCTCTAAAGCATGGTTAAAAACACAAAATTGGTGCATTGTAAAGGGAACTGAAACTGTGTCAATAAGTCCAGCACAAAGCATTGTTAGGGCAGTCACTCTTGAGCAGACCCGCCGTCAGGGGCGGTCAAAGGGTACAGACGACCCTGGCCCGAGGCCCGGAAGTGAGGGGGGGGTCATGCAAAGGTCTATGGTGCTAGAGTTGTTTGTGGATGAGGGGCCCAATTTGGAAAATTGTGTCCCCCTGTCCATAATTCCCAATGCTGGGCCTGCTCTTGAGCAGCCTCAATGGATTATACCCACAAACTATTTCAAACGACACATGCTTAATAATTGAGTGTTTTCTTAAGCCAATCCCCCTTTTTGAATAAGTCAAAAGCAATTGGCTCTGTCAGAGATCTTTATGATTATTCTCATCTGTTCCCTGGAAACTGGTAATGTAATTAAGAGTGAGACACTGATGCTAATTAACCTTGGTAGAGGTGAAGGAGCTGTGAGCTGCTGTTGTTTTAACTAGTGAACTAGTGTGTCTCAGCCGTGATTAATCATCAGAGGCCTCGGGTCTGTCAGTAAACACGGCGAAGGACACCTTGGGGGGGTGATATAGGTATGGAACAGGGAAACGCAGGTATGAGCTGGAATTTTTATTTTATTTTTTGCTTTGGGCTTGTTCAGCCCCATGGGGCGGTTTTCAACAACGAAAGCTTGATGGGGTTCCAGCCTCCTCACAAAAATGTCAAGCAGAGGGCATCTGAAGAATTAATTTAAACACAAGTACAGGGTGTATCCCAAGGCGCATCAGTGAGGTAATTACATGTTTTCCCATTATTCATATGCAGACAGATATGCATATGGCAATGGCATTCCTGTGTAGATATGCTGCAAACTGTAAAATGGTTCCTCACTCTTGATGCTGTCTGTAAATAGAACATGAAAAGGTCTTCCGTGTTTGAACAGAAGGAAGTCATTGCATTGTGGTTTCTGTTAATGCGCTTTCAGTTTGTTGTATCCCTTTGAACACTTTCCCTTAAGTGCATCTCCAGATTATTCTGAGACTGTATTTTCCCATGTTTTTATACAGTATACATGTATGTGTTGTTAATGCTATACTAAAGCCAGAAGGCATGAAACAGGGGTTTGTTTCCATAGTTTTGACAAACCGTTTCTCTCAATTCCAACAAACCTCCAACTAAAATGACAAAATATGACTGACTATGATTAAGGCAAGCAACTTGGTTAAGTTTAAAGAAAGAGCATGTTTTAGGTCAAATCAACTCCTTCCTTAAAGTGTTCATATTATGCTCATTTTCACGTTCATAATCGTATTTAGAGGTTGTACCAGAATAGGTTTATGTGGTTTAATTTTCAGAAAACACCATATATTTGATGTACTGCACATTGCTGCAGCTCCTCTTTTCACCCTGTGTGTTGAGCTGTCTGTTTTAGCTACAGAGTGAGACATCTCACTTCTGTACCATCTTTGTTGGGAGTCGCACATGCACAGTAAGTACAGCTAGCTAGTCAGTTGCAGAGTATGAGGTTGTGCCATGCTAGCAGCTAGGTGAGCATTATAACGTGTGTTACAAAGTGACGCACGTTCGTCACGGAAGTAAAGGCTGGACTACAATAGAGCTGTTTGGAGCAGTTTGTGAACAGTGTTTTCTGTTGGAGATGGTAAGTTCCTTTGGGGTGGTCTTTGGGCTTTTTCACTTTGTAAACATATAACGTGCACAAAAAGATGTATAACACAATAAAAGAAAAGGGAAAAGCCAAAAAGCACAATATGAGCACTTTAAGGTCAGGAAATCTTTGCTATTATGGTCAAAATTAATTTTACTTGGTTAAGGTTGGGGATAATCGTAATAATGGTTAAGATGAATCAACATAGACTGTCGAAAAAACAATAGGAAGAAAGCAGCAGTCTCCCCTGTCAAAGTCCAATGTTTCATTGATCCATCCTAACACCCCAATATGAATCGTTTAGGGGTAATTTCCTGAAACAATTGTTGCTGTTTCTTTTATGAGGACTGTCTCTTTAATTCTGAGTACATATCACCAACACCACTGCACAGATCAGAGATCATGTAACAACACTAGAGACCTAAAGTAGCAAGCAATATAAGCAGTAGATAGTCAAGAAATTCTCAAACAATCAATTGTACTGTCCTGAAATGTCTATTATAATTATCATTGCCATAAAAAGTAAAAAAAATCAAACACTTTTACAACGTGTTTGATTTGTAGGCCCCAAGAAATGTTTTTATGATTACTTATTTTAAATGGAATTTGTTAGAAATATGTCTCCAAATCTCACCAATGAAGTTAATAAGGAAAGAATAATAATGAAGAAAATGGCCAAGGTTTAAAGTACCAGTGGGTAGGATATAGAGGCATTTAGCGGTGACGTTGAAGATTGCAAACAATTGAAACTTCTCCCGTGTGCTGGCCCTCGCTAGAGCCAGTGTTATAAAACAATCTAATCACGATTGTTTTGTGATTTGTATCCTATCATCTACTGGCTTGACCTCTTTGAGTTGATTCTAAAAGCAGTTACGAGATCTCGGGGAGAACAAAGCCACACAAAGCAGGGTTCAGTTGACAATGTTCTGTAGGTTTAATAAGACACAAGAATGTATACATTTTCTAAGAATCACTCCATTCACTTTGATGACGTGCGAGTAGATACATAAGAAACATGCACCAAAGAAAGGAGGACTGGTTAAAAAGTTGGTTCACGCAGATACATTTTCAGGAAGAAAACAGTGTTACAATTTATGATACAAATTTGTGATACCAATTAAAAAAGATGAGAGAGGCTTAGAGGCTGTTTAGAGTTTTTACAGAATAGAATATAACATGCTTCTGTAGAAACATGGCGGTACAACATGGAGGACTCGGAAGAAGATCCGCTCCCTATGTAGATATAAAATAGCTCATTCTGATGTAACAAAAACTCAATTATTCTTATTTTCCAGTGATTCTTCACTGAATACATCCTACTTTTTAATATTATATTCCATTTCTGCCAATATATCGCCCTAAATCCTACACACTGAACGTTTAACAGAAGGTTTTTTATACAACAGAGATCTGTGAATCATTGATTTTCATTAATGTTTCCAGTTGTTCGTGTATAAGGCAGGAAACAAACAATTAATTTATATTAATTAATAATAAATAATAATTGTAGATGTAATCTTAGCCCCCTGCCCCTCAAATACTTAGCTACGTCCCTGCATCCAACGTGCAGAGTGGCGTTCGCACAGTCTGGCTCGCACACAGCGAGTCTGTTGCGGTGTCGTGGCACTGCATCCCGGCAAAGACTGGAGCGACTGAGTGAAGTTTAAACAAACGTTTAATTTAAAGTAAAATTTGTAATAAATGTAATGTATGCTAAAGGCGAGTCAGAATCGACAACAGCACATCTATTACGTTAGCCAAAAGTCAAATCACCTCCTCGTGACTTGTAAGATCACCCAACTTTTGTATTCATAGAAACAGCAAAATTTCAAAGTGGCTTGTTTGGTGCATAGTTTTCCATGTAGCTCTCAGTCTCGTCCTCCTGCACTACCAGATGGGTCTGACCCATGAATGTTGCTAGTCTGTATAAAGATTTCCTAAATGCCACATTTGATGTCAGCTTACTAATTGATTGCGGGTTTTGTGTAGATTTGGACTTACGTTTATTCCACTTTGTTTGAACGGCGAAGTGGAGGAAGCCTAGTTCCGTGGCAACCAGTTTGTGTGTTGAATGAACCCCCCCAGAGTGCCTTGCTGAATGGTCTCAATGTTTTATTGTTTCATTTCATGTGAATACTAGTTTACTAGAGGATTACCTTAGTATTTGAAGTAATGCAGTAATGCAGGAAGTGTGCATTTAGTTTCCATGCTTATTGTGTTTCCACAACAATGTTAGTGAGTAAATCTACTGAAATGGCCACCACACCATAACAGAGGAGTGGGATGTGTAAGATGAGAATGCAGAGGTATAGTCACGTATGGCATGGCTGTAGAAAAACAATGGGAATCTGTTTACCTTTGCAAAGTGCAAACCAGTACAGTAGCTATTGATACATTGTTGGGGGAGGGTCATGCCTTTTTTTCCAAATTGCTTTGGAGGGTCATAGAAAAATTATTACTGGCGAGGGGAGGGTCTGTTTTGACTGAAGGTCCTAAAACTCCTCCGGTGGCCCATGAAATAAATGACGAACAGTCCCTAACCAGAGCTTTCACATCTTCACTTTTGCAGGCCAGAGTAGCTGGAGATATTAGCTGAAGCCTAAAAGTGGGGATATTGCCAACCAAGAAAATTCTGAGTAGTGCGCAGAAGGAAAAGAAGGAGGGAAATGAAAAATGAGAAGGCAGTAAACTGGAGAGACTAGGCGGGTCAGAGCAGGAGAAGACCACACAAGGAGATGCAGAAATAAGTGAAAGAGAAAAGGGAACAGAAGAATTGACGGATGAAGAGGAGGCTGCAGATTCAGAGAGAGGGACAGAGGCAGAGAGTGATCAGGAGGAGGCAGATGAAGATGACAGGGAGGAAGAGGCCGTTACCCCTGGACCATATGGTATGTTTATATTCTCTTTCCATATAAATTGCAGTACAGTAGCATAACAGGTCATGTCACTCAGTTAAATGACATGTTTTCAGTTTTTGAGAAAATTAAAAAAAAAAAAACCACAAATTTGGCTGTATATGTTATAGGGTTAGATATGTAAAGATTTACATATATACATAGATTATCTAATTATGTTTTACAGTTTCTCTATCATAGCATTTGTTTGATCTTTTGTTTCATAATAATTACTGATCAAATCAGACACATTATGTTCTGTTTTTGCCTGTATCAGTATTTGTCTGTATCAGTAAATAAGATTAAGCCATTTCATTCAATTTCAGTTAAATTCAATTTCAATTATTTATAGTATCAAATCGTAACAAGAATTCACTCTTTATTTCACTCTGCCAACTCTTTAGACACTTTACAGATAGAGTAGGTCTAGACCACACTATCATTTACAAAGACCTAACAATTTCCCCAAGAGCAAGCATTTGGTGCAACAGTGGTGAGGAAAAACTTCCTTTTGGGCCGAAACCTCAGACAGACCCAGGCTCTTGGTGGGCAGCCATCTGCCGCTGCCAGTTAGGACACAGAGACGGATACAGATATACAGATGTAGAGAATTATGATTCATAATAATTATAGCAGTTGGTATGATGAACGGTGGCAATTATAGTAATAACAAAGATAATGGAACTATGACTAGAAATAATAGCAGTTCAGGGCGTAGCAGGGCACAGCAGTGTTTACATATGGGGGTTCCCATGTACCATCTTCCCCTGCCACCCTGCCAAGATGTCTCGCTACCCCTTTGCCACCCCATGTAAAAAATTTTAGATCCGCCGCTGTGTGTAAGAGTCCTATATTGTGGCATTTAACAGAAAGTGAATATTTCTGATAATGTAATGTGGAAGGAAAGAATTGCTCACTGTGAGCTACAATAAATCTTATGATGCATATTTCATGCCATCCCCATTATGTTTTAAATGTTCAAAGTATTTGGCAAGTCCCATTGCTGCTGTTACAATTATTCTCCTAGTTCTACAAACTCTCCTCGCTTCTCTCTCATTAAACCTTATAGATGTTTAAAAAAGCATGACAGTAGTTAAATGCCAAAGCTGGGATTCTGCATTGAACATTCAGCACTTATAACCACGTGTCTTTACTTACCTGCACACCTCGATTGATGTTATCCCCCTGATACTTTCTCCCATCTTCCCCGTAATTCCTCTTTGTGCAGATAAATAAATAGCTTTGAAAGGTTTTAGGCCTCTATATTATAGTGCAAGCATGCAAACTAAATGGTGTGTTCAGACTCCTGCAGCGTGGGACCATCAGAGGCCCTGCAGCACAATCTCATTATAAACATCCCTCTGTTTATTCCCTAAACTGAGGGAGCTATTATCAAGCATGTGGCATGTTGTCATCCTCATTCACAGATGAACTTGTTTCCTCCCGTCTGAAGCCGTACCCCAGTCATATGCTGAAAGCCCAAGTGACAGGCCATCACTCTTCATCTCCAGCGACCCAGAGCCAGACAGGAGTTTGGAATGGGTGTCGCTGTTACCAGTTTTGTCAATCATGACAGCCTCTATACCGCCTTAATGCTGCCCAGATGGTGTGTTGCTGCATGTCCCCGTTTGTCAGCGACAGGGTCTTTGCCCATGTGAGGTGACAGAGTTTTAGCAAACTACAGAATGTTTGAAGCAATTTAACTCTTGCAGTGTTCAATACGCTGCAGAATAACTGGCAGAGATGAATCAGCCAAAATGCTAAAAACCCCACAACAAAAACAAAAACAAACATAATGAGCTGCATCTGTCCTCAAATGATATATTTTGTTAAGAATCAATTGTAGACTCGGTTCCAAGTTTGTTGATACATTTCTCTCTTTGATCGGTGTATCATAAACCTTTTTTGACTGCTGGACTTTTATATTGTCTAGAATTTATTTATGGTTTATTTAGAGAATGATAGTTTACTCTTTAGAAGAACTGGTTAAGACTCTCTACTCCACCACCAAATTGTCAGTACACGTTGTGTCACAGAGAGGACATGCTTTAAAAGGGGATTGAAAAGAGCAGGTGTGATTGCCCATGACTGTAACGGGCTACACACCTATCTATAATATATGGTAATGGATTCTTACATATCCCACCCGGTGTCCTAACCGTAACCCTCTGGCAACAAAAATACCAAAAGTGCATTAGCATGCCCTTGAAGCATGAGGCACTGCACACCCAAAATAGCACTCCGTCATCTCCGATTTCCGTCAGGTGCATCACCTACCCGAATGGTATCACTTCTACCTTAGGGCTTCTTTGTAAAAGGAGTTGTTTTGACATTTTATTATCAAATATGGTTTAAAATTCTATTGAGGCTTACAGGCATATTGGAAGAACTCAAATTCTCTCACTTGGTTAAAGGGTAACTTTGGTTCTTTTCAACCTGGACCCTATTTTCCTATGTTTTTGTGTCTAAGGGACTGATGGGAACAACGATTTTTGACATTGGTCCAGTATTAAGCAAGACCACTGCAGTCGGCAGCTGCGAAACAAGCTGCAATGAATCATTAATGGGCAATTGCGCACCTACAATTTACGTCTAAAATCTAACGTTTCAGACAGAGGGTGAATACAGGTATATTCAGACAGACAGTATGAGAAAAATTATGTGTTTTTTGAACATTAAAGCATGCAAACTTGTTCCAATTAGTCTTGCATTGCCAGACCTTCCTCCACAGAGCTGCAGAGGTGGGTCTGGCTAGTCAACACAGCATTCCTGAATGGGAGAAAAACGTGCTTTGGTTTATTGGCATTTCTTTAAACCAATCACAATCTTCTTGGGCGATGCTAAGCGCCAGACGGAGCCAAGGTGCCTCTGCAAAATAGCCTTGGGAAGGAACTTGTTTTGGTGGAACGTTTACGTTCAAAAGTTGTTTTAGTCATGCAACAGAAAATTTAGATTCCACAGATAGTCTAGCTAGCTGTTTGGATTTACCCTCCAGAGATCTGAGAGACAGTTAACCGTAGTCCTCATAAATCAAGTTTAAAATTACAACACAAAGAAAGCGGAAGGTAACGAAAATCTCTGCCGGATCAATCCGGAGCAATCCAGAAAGTGGAACGTTGTGGATATAAACTATGTTTCAGTAGAAACCCAAAATACAAGTATGAACCTGAAAATTGGTATAATATGGGACCTTTAAAAAGTTCCTGGGACCTTTTAAAATGGATTCATTCACGGAGAAAAACAATAATAATATAATAAAAATAAAAATATCAGTCTCTTGTCCTACTGTGCTCAGTTTGAAACTTTTTCAAAGTTAGTCATGTTAATGTAATTAACGTTTCACAGCACATGTTTTCCGTCCACATGACTATGCTTTCTATATTTATATTCAGTTAGCTACAAGATGAATCTCAATTAAGATTCCTATTCCTCTGTGGCTTAATTAAGTAGTCGGAAAACACAAGAACATGACTTTACACAGAAAGCCATTGCACTGTACAGTGCCTCCTAGCAAAACCACTGTTATGTGTGTGGGAGCTGGCTGGTTTTGCACCAATATATTCTGCATTCGCCATTTTAACTTCGAAATTAGGAAATTGTGGTAATTGTGTCATTGTTAAATATTGCAATACACTGTAACAGATCAAAGAGAAAAGTAAAAAAAAAAAAAGGAATGATAAGCCTTGTAAGCTTTCTAACATTAATGTGATGGAGAATGTGTAGAATAGCCTACAGGAGAATGCTACGACCTTCTTTCTGGAGCAATGAACAATACTTACTAATGAGTTAATAATAAGCGTTTATCCATATGGGCTTATAGTTTCACAGCATATACTGTATGGTAATTTTCTAAAGTGAATTTTCTTTTCATCTCACTAATTCACATGTTTTATTGATGAGTTACTTCACAGATTACCGGAGTTTTACTCCCTCATTTATTAAAACAAAGTTGCCTATTTGGGTTTTTGCTCTCTTTCATCTTAGAGCAGGTAATTTGCTGCCTTCCTCACCTGCTCACCCCGGCTTGTTTGTCTACATTACTGCTTTCAAAGGCTTCACTGTGCAGTAGCTCAGTACGGCTCATTATTGTAATAAGCGTCTCAAGTGTAAACATTACTGTTAATAAATGCAACGACCAAAAAGCAGAGCCGTTGAAAGGCTCAACCACCTTATTTGGTCTGAAAGATTTTTCAGCTTCACGGGTATTCCCGTGCCATCGGACAAACATCAAACACTAATGTAGCTATTATTTCATTAGCAACATTGTTTTGATCGTTCCTTTACAGTCAGAAGTAAGAATAACTCATTATAAGTAGGTTGAAACATTTTTTGGGCAGCAGGGATGTCAAATATGTTACTTTTTTCAAGTATAATTTGTTATCCGATCCGGCAAGGATGTCAAGGTCTATCTAAACAATATTTACATACCATTTATACGTTGAAGGAGTTATTGGCCCCTGTAATCAATCCTCTTTTCCATACTGTAGCTGACCTTGAAGTGATCCCTTTAGTGCGAGTACAGTCAGAAATCCACATTCAGTTCTCATTCCTTGTAGAAATGCATTCTAAAGTTTATCCAAAGCTAACATGAGACCCTAGTCCCAATTATCACAATAAGAGTGGGTCAATTTGTTGAGGCAGTTGCATGTAGGTTTGCTGCAAACATGCATTTGACTGCCAGAAAGTATCCCTCCACCATGACTCAGCAAGGAAATACTAGTTTAAAAGTGTTTTTCGTATTAAAAACTTTAAATACATTTTTAGAACGAAAGTGCCTTTTACAAACCCCATTTCATTATTTTAAATAATTGTTTACATCTGTGTTTTCTAGCTTGAAGTCTTTTTTTCTGCCTATTGCAGAAGCATCGCTATACATCTTTGCACGTCGCCGCCACCAATTGTTGATTTGCAGAGTAGCCTTTAACTGGCGACAGCAATGTATAAAGCGTCAAGTGCATCCTCACACGTGTGCACAATGCAAACGACATGGGGACCCACTCGTGAAAACTCTGCTGAACAGTGCTGCTAGTGGTCAAAAACTCAACAGGGTACCTTTAATATTTGGTGTATGAGTTATCAGGACTTGGTTACGCTGTAGAAAACAGCACATAGTTGACTGCTCTGACTGTAGAAAGACAATATCAATCATCTCGATTACTAGAATAGAAAATGTTACTACAAAATGCCACAATAGTATTTTTTCGATATGCCAGCCTGAATCTAGAAACTGTCAAACATGTTAAAGGTTCCTATTGCAAAGCAGACAGCCCTGGCCAAGTATTTAACACCGCTGTGCTATTTCCAGAAACAGTGCTGTAAGCGGAGACTTTTCACTGGCAGATATGTGAGTCAGTTAGAAGTTGAGATCACAGTGTCACCTGCAAATTGAACAGCTACCGGAGCTCCATGTGCGGCTGATGCAAAGTTTCACTCTCACCCAAATGAACCCTGCGTTTTGACAGATACTCTTCAGTGAGAAAGCACAGCAACAGTGCCGTTTATGAATGTTGTTTATCTCACGGCAGTTCGTGTAATGGTCACGTTATTTTTAATCTATTGATATGTGTTCACAGGGACGTTTTTGTCCTTTGTTTCGTGGTGGCCAGCACGAAAGGGTCTACACGGGGATTAACGGGGAAAGCAAACGCCACACCCCGGGGACGCGCAATAATACGGGATGGCGGAGGTTGGGTTTAGGAAAAAAACAATGGGGAAAGGACGCCTCACACGCCGGGACACGGCCGCAGGGAACACGCGACAATAACGGGACGGTTAACGGGGAAACAAAACGCCACACGTGGGACCCGATCCCCGGCCTCCTGGGTGAAAGTCCGGAATTGTTTGACCCATCCACCACCCCAACCAACCTCCTTACGCGGATTTTTGGCATTTAATACTACTCGCTACCATAGACCTGCTGTGACCACGACATATGCTTCCCATTTAAATACATTAGTTTACATTTTCGTCCTGGCCACCACGAAACAAACGACAAAAACATCCCCGTGAACACGTATCAATAGATTAAAATAACGTGACCATTTCACATACTGCCATGAGACTGGGTTGTGTTTATACAGAAAAAAAATGTTTTATTTGCTTTTTTTGTTACTCATGGAGATAAGGACGTAACATGGATTTTGTTTCACGTTAGGGTTCAATCCAGTCAAGAGCAAGAGAAACCAATTTTCAATTCAATTCCATTTCAACTGAACTGGTAATTGATTTCCCCTTGAGTGTGGACCTGGTAGCTCTTGGAGGATTTATGGCTGGGTGTTTGTCTTTGGATGGAAGCTCTTCTGTGTTTTCATCCCATGAAAAGCCTTTGCATTCATTAACGGAGCTTTGTAATACTGGCATGCGGACACTGAATTAACCTGAATTAATCAGCCACCCTGACACTCTCACTCTTGTGTTTCCACAGACAAAGCTTCCATGAAAGAAAAAGGACGTCTCAGCTACTTGAGTTATGTTCCTCCAGTACTGAGACAGGTGGAAATATAAAGTGGCTCTTTACTATTTCAACAGTGTTTTCAATGTTTGGCAGATTCTCACACGGCTGTTGTGTGTTTCAGTGATCTAAGTAGGGGGACTAACTAAAAATAGAACGCCATAATTAATGTATTGCTATTAATCATTCATGGATTTGCTGTAACAAGCAGAGGCACAGCATGTCAAAAGAAATGTGGCTAAATAATTAAACTCCAGAGAGAAAAAAAGAAAAATAATGATTTTGTCGTGCAGAAGATTTCCCTCCAGTAGACGGACTGGATTGTTCCCCTGACAGCCTCTCTGTTGACTATATTTTACTGACGCAGGTATTGTAAACAGTGAGGTTTGGTTGCTTAAGTGCACCAAGAATACCTGACAACTTCAGGGTTTGTCTATGTGACAGTGCTTGCACCAACAGTGTTTGATTTTGCCCAATCTGAATTCACACTAATACATTTCCAGGGTTGTAAACATAAGCTAAAACTGAGTTTGCTGAGCAAAGTTTAAAAAAGGCATCCTGTCATATTAATAATACTGTAATAACTTGAAAAGGTCATTTTTTTTTATAAAAACACACAATTACTGACAGTACCAACTTAGTATTTAGTCATGTGTGAAATTGGGAGAAGCATAGATAGGAGCTGCTTAAGAGGAGAACTTTAAAAGAGAGGAAGAAATTCCAAAAACAAAAAAGGATGAACATTTGAAAAAAAGAAAGGAAGGAGAGAAGAAGACAAGAAAAAAAAGCAAATCTATCTGTTGGCCATCACGTAAGACAGTCTCTATCGACCTGTAAACTCTTGTGTTGTTGGGTATTTGCTATCTTATATTTGTTTGTGTTTGCCTATTCAGTGCAGCTACAGAAGTATAACTGCCATCTGTCAAAATAAACCCAAAATAAAAATGCACAAAGTGGATTTTTCTTGTAAACAAACAGTCCTGTTTACATCCAGTGTGACTCACTGTGTGTATCCTTGAGGTCTAACAAACACGTTTAATACATTTACTTCTACATAAAACATTCTCAAAGCCTATTTGTTGAATATTTTGAAACGTGTATTGTTTAAATAAATGTTTGTGTAGTTAAATACCGTTGCAGAAGAAGTATTAAGATCTTTTACCTAAGTAAATGCCTCGCATCAGAATTTTATTTAAGTAAAAGTACAGAAGTATTATCAGCTGAATGTAGTTAAAGTAAAAGTACTGATTCAGCAGTAAAATGTGACCGATATTTTATTAGCTAGTTTTACTCTAATAGTTCATATACAGTCTGGTAGTCAGACTGTATATAGGCTGGTCGTAACATGGTGTAATTGGAGAAAGAAGAAAAAATGACCAATGCTGTTCACGTGATGCTGGCCGGCTACAAGCTCCATGACGCCCAGCAGCAGTTGCTAGTTTTTTAAGCCGCTACAGAGCTTCGTGACCCGGGCTACAGACTTCCGTTATATCAGTGGTAGTTGGTGGTTCGGTTACCCGAAAATACAGTAGGTGACTTTGAGACAGGTACAAAGCACCGCGAGCTGCCGGTCGTTTCGGCGGACGTTGCGTTTAAATTTTGTCCACAAAATATGAGCGTTTTGCCACGACAAAAGTTAAGATTAGGCACCAAAACAACTTGTTAACATTAGGAAAAAGATCGTGGTTTGTATTAAAACACTCAGGAACACACATTTCCTGGGTGAAAGGCTTTAGTTTTCCCCAGAAAGCGAACTCCACTCTCTGGCTTGAAAGCCCTGTATGTTAACGCCCACCCATCCATCCATACAGCAAAAAAACGTGGCATGCTTACGAATTACAGTGCTTTACTTTTCGTAGCTTTTTGAACAAATGGATTATAAGAACATGCATCATTACACTGGCTTTTAGCCTCGCTACTAAAGGGCACACTACTTCCTGCACTGAAACTGAATGTTGACATTAGAATATAAACGTGGGCTGCCAACTCCAAAAAGGACTCATTCTAAGGGAGATTTGAACAAAATTTCAAATTTTTATCTTCAAATCTGCATCACTAAATGTCCCTTTACAGAGACACAGTATTAGGTATACTGAGCTGCATTTAGACTTTATTCTTCCTACTTACACAACTAAGTTGTGCAGTGTCAATTCACCGCTGCAGAGGAGATATTCCATAACATCTATGTCTGCCAAAGCTATTCTTCAATTTGTTGACCTCTTTTACATTGAGTCCAGTCCCACTCTGTCTGCTATTCTGCGAGAGATCCACCATTGTTCGAATCCATTTTGAAGCTGATGCTGAATTGTTGTGATGAATGGCATACATGATGCAACCTGTAAACAATAACCCAGACCCATAACCCCATCCACACAACAAATAGTGGCTTTCTCCTGAGCTGCACTCAGCAACCAGGGTCTCACTAAATGCAAAACCCATTTTCCTCAAATGTGCACTGAAAAAATATTTGCTTCCATTTCATAGGTTTCAAGAGCCTTTATATTGACACAGTCCTTTTTGACATTTACAATAGAGATTTAGATAGATAGATAGATAGATAGATAGATAGATAGATAGATAGATAGATAGATAGATAGATAGATAGATACTTTATTGATCCTGAGAGAAATCTGACACCGATACATACAGGATTAAAGAAAAGAAACATAAGAATAAAAGACACAGCAGCAAAGTGATAATCTAGCCACCAGAACTACTACAGTGAGCTGTCTATAAAAAGTATGTAAAACAATGCAATAATGATTACTATGGATACTGTAAAATACAAATTGAAAATAACCATAACTATGAACAAGTACAACTGTGGATTGTGCATAAGGCTACAGTGACTCACAGCCCCAGCAACAAGGTTATAAAAAACAGCAAGAATAATGATTACTGTGGAAAATATAAAATACAAATAGAAGATAAATATATAAACAAATGCAAGTTGTGCATAAGACTGGCAGCCTAATGACGGATTGCTGGTGAGCATTCAATCATATTCACCCCATATCGTTCGGAGCAGTTGAATCGCCTGGGGGACAAAAGGCTTCTTCAGTCGGTCTGTTGAGCCGGTCTGAGACAGCAGTCTGCCACTGAATGTACCCCACTGCCAAGTGAATGTGCTGTGCAGAGGGTGGCGGGCATTGTCCACAATGGACAACAGTTTATTTAGGGTCCTTCATTCTGCCACTGACATAAGTGAATCCAGCTCTGTGCCAACCACAGTTCCAGCTCTCCTCACCAGCCTGTCCAGCTGCATAGCATCCCTCCTTTAAAAGGCTACGTGTCCAGAACAAAACAGCTTAGAACAGAAGAGAATTCTGGTGACAACTGACTGGTAAAACATCAGCAGTAGTTTCTAGCATGTACTTCCTATGTATTCTGCTTTGAAGGACAAATAATAGGACTCGCACTAGAGCAGCTTCTAATGCATCTGTCTGTCCGTTTTTCGTTGTTTGGTGGTGTATTTTTGTCATTTCCAAAAGTGATGTTACTGAAAGCTTTTCAACAACCTGATTCCTAAGAAAATCTTTGTAAGAGCAAAGGCTTTCATTCTTGACTTGCCACCTTACATAAGCACTCAATCACACAGGGAGAAAATGCACAGTCAAAGAGGCAAGAGTTGCCAATCTCTCCACCAGCAGCAGCCTTACTAGACCAAAAAAATGCATCGAAGCCACAGCCTGAATGTTTGTGAATTTTTGTGAATTTTTCTCACCAGTACATCCAACCCTCTCTTTGAAACATGTGCCTGTAATTTGAACAAGCACAGCAGACCATGGCACTGTCTGCTATGCACTTTCACATTTTCTTGATTAAAACTAAAGGTGACACAGAACAGAAATCCCTGGGAAATAAAAGATTGTTAGGAGACAAAGAAAGATGAGGGTGAGATAGAGGTGATTAGGCAGGAAGTAAAATCAAAAGAGCTTCTGGGATGCACTTACAGTAATTAACTTTTCAGAACAATCAGCACCTGCCCCTATATTGTGATACAATTACAAAGGGACCCTAACAACAACAAAAGCAGATAGGATGTTCATTGGAAGAGCTAACAATGTTTACGAATGTTTCATGCAGTCATGATGAAACTATTGGATGTTTTTTCTACCGATGCTTGCCAACATTGGCTGTTATCAGTGATGTGCGCATATAACATTGTGTACCCTGATGCAGAGAAAAAATAAACAGTGAAAGCTGTGGGGACGTGGGCAATCTAATCGAAATGAGCAGCTTGGATCTAATGCAGTTTTGTTCTGATTTTGGACAGAGATACCTGGATATACTTGAAATTGTGCTTGTAAAACAATATCTTTTAATCTTTAATAACCCTTCTATATAGTCTTACATTATTAATACTATGATAAAAAGTAAATAAAAACAATCTGATGACTCGACCAAAGTAATTCAAATATACTGTATGTGCTCTTATGATACCTGCCAGGCTGCATGGAGCAGCACACTCCTTATGCTTGGGTATCCATGCAAAACGCTGGCGAGTCCTGAAGTCCTCCATCAAATGAAGATTCATCGTGTGGCTTGGTGATATCCTGGCACATAAATCACTGGTTCAGGGCAGACAGTTGTGGCAAGTCATTTCCTGCCAACAACATTTTTTTTTTCTATCTATTTTATGTGCTCATATCAACCTTTCTGCCACCAGCCTGTTAGTGAGTTGAGATAAAAAATACGTATCAACTCTCAAACTATTTTCTAAATTGATGTTGGTTGTTGTGTTGAAAATGGGTAATCTTCAGCCTGTCACCATGAGGCAAATAAGAATGTAAATACAAATCTATGTAATTATATACTGTAAGATAAAAAGTTGTTAGTTTTTACTTGTTTACTTGTGTTGAGTTATGTTATTGCCAAGTTGAGTGAAGATTAATTATAGAAGTCTGTAGCTACTGCACCATTGCAACTAAGATTTGAGATGTTTTGACAGTAAAAGAAAGAGGAAGAAGCAGATGCATGGATTATCCATCTTGGCAAAGTTTTTGCAAATTGATTTTCACACACTGAAATGAATAGAAACCGAAGGCAGTCAGCAGTAATGTCAAGTGTCCATGTGATCTGTAGTGTGGGCTAAAACTAGAATTGTTTACACAGAGGGAATGGTAAACTTAGGTTAATTAGAATCCACAACTGTCATATTTTCTTTAGAACAATAGCAGAATCATACACTTTATGCATTCATATCTGACTATTTTCAATGTACGCCTTCTGACCTAAACTGACATTTTAGAACATTGCGAAACCGAAATCCTAGATGATTTGATTAGTATTACACAAAAGGTTAAGCTGTTATTATCATAGCTCAAAGTTATACATGTTCAATTCACTTCTTTGAGCTGTCGCCACAAGAATATACTTAGCTAACTATGGCTAGTACATACAGTACAGTGTGGGCGACAGCATACAGCAAGCTTGCAATACAAGGCTACGACAGAATATCAAGTGTTTAATTGTATTTGAAGTTCAGTAAACAAGATTGTGTATCCAAGTAATGCCAATTGAGCCAATACTTTTTTTTATAGTCCGTTTAGTTTTGGAAAACTGCTTTAACTTAGACATAGGTCTTGCTAATGATCTGCTGGTCTACTTTCCCCTTTTCTGTTGCATGATTACAACACAGTGAACATGCCATAAGGAGCAGCATAAGAAACTTAGAAAAAAAAAGTCATGGAACCAGCTACTAATTTTCTTTTTCAGGTCACCCTCTTTTTTGTAAAGAGAAGCCTATTGTCACTGCTTCTTTCCATGGTCATTGTTATGTCATCAAACACAGGTCAAATGACCAAAGCTTGAATACTGGGGTTCATGGCTAGGCGGATAGTATTGTTTTGTGCAAGTTTCATGTGAGAATTTAAAATTGTCCAAATCAGTACATTATTCGGGTGGGGGGCAATTTGATACTTTCTGAATATTGATGGGGTACTTGTATTGTGATTACGCCCCAGCCTCCAGAGTTTGGGAAGCCTTTTGGTTATTAGATCCATTTGCCACCCTTGCTCCCTTGAGACAATGGTAACATTTAGCCAGCATGTATTTCAATCTAATGAGAAATAAATGCAAAATGTAAGTTTAGAGAAAATATATACCAATTATACAGGGATATACATGATTAGTTAAAGGGCTAAGGCTGTGGGATCTGTCCCGGCAGTCAGAGACAAAATGGCTCCACTCCATCACTCCCCAAAGCATCACAGCTGCTCAAATGTCAATTTTTATGGCGCTCCATGGCAGAAAATGACAAAATGCAAATGTCACCTCCATAAAAATAGCCTGCAACACATAGGATTAATTATGCAGGAAATCTTGATGGCCCACGTCTTAAGCAAATATTGCCTAAACCCAGACTAATTTAAATATGTAACTGCACAGCTGAATCAAGTCATCTCTCATGTTCATCTAGATATCATGGCTAAAAAAACAATACATTTTGCTCCAATTTGTTTAAATTTGTTCCAACTGTTAATAGCTCTTACACACAAACACACATACAGCATACATCTAATACCACTTTACCTTCTCCATCTACAACAGCAATACATCTTCCCTGAAAAGCAGCTGATAATTTAATTCAAGAGAGAGGATAATTGAATTTAAGGGAGCGAGTAAGACATGTCAATGAACTAATCTGCTCTTTCTACAGTCCATTAAGAAATTGCCTACCCATGCCAACAGCGGCCCTCCCTAATGACATGTAGGTCCAGTATCAGTTTTAGTATATATTAAGGGTTTAAGTCAGCGAACATCATGGACAAGTGAAATGACACTTTTATGTCAGTAACATGTTTGAGTTCACAGGAAAATTATGGTAATTGATGCAAATAAATTGATATTAATTGCTGATGCTGTGCAGGTGTCTAATCAACTTCTGTATTGAATTCTCCAGAAACTGCTTTCACATCTGCCTTTGCTGGATTATAAAGCAGGATTTCTGGATTCTTTCCAAAATGTGGGAAGTGAGAATTAGAGAAGGCAAACAGAATAACGGCATGGCTGATATTATCTCAAGCAGGGAATAAATACGCAGCAGCTGAGGATAAGACCTTCACATTTCTGTTTAGACAGAGACTCATCCTCAGACTTTTTCCTGCCTACAATTTTATTGATCTTTTCTGTTACGCAAAGAGGTCATACTCTCTCTGCCTTGCTACATCATATCAGGGCTGTCTTCCATTTAGCACACAGATACGTTTTTGCTTGGATTTCGATGACGAAATAGCCTACAGTTTATTTTTTAATGGCAAATACATTATATATTTTTAAACAATTAAATGTAATGTTCAGGCCAATGCAAATGAAGAAATACATTGGTTACATACAAACATGCAGCTTTAATACCAGGTAAAGTAGTACATAACAGTTTTTTTATTGAATGAGCAGTAGCTCAAAACTTTGCGATATAATGCCATGACTCCACCTGTTTCCAGTCTTTATGCTAAGCTAATCTGCTTCTGACCATATTTAACAGACAAATATAACTGATCAATCTTCTCATCTAACTTTCGGCAAAATTTCCAAAACGTTCCTTTAAAATGATGCGATATAAATATCACACCACACACAGGTTTTCAACTGTAGTGAAAGCAAAACCATGATCAAAACCTTATCCTAAACTTTCTGAAAATGGCTAAGCCTGACCTCAACCAGAATAGGTTTTGTGTTTACTTAGACAAAGACATTCTTATGTAGATATACTTTTAGTTTCATATTTTATATTTTAGTGTAAACATAGCGGAAGGGAACACGTTTAGAAATGGCTACTGTTCCTGCTGTATAATGAGGTAATATCTTTCTTACTCATTGTAGCAAGACAGCCAACAGGACATTAAATATCAATACTGAACGTTCAGACTGTATAGTATATAGTCTATGAGTGTGACAAACTAAAACCCATCTGGAAGTTAATTTTCTGAGCTACCACATCTCATGGTCCATGCCCAAGGGGAAGATATGCTGTTGAAAGCTCCAAATAAACAAAATATCAATACTTTTCAATATGTTTCAATTCAAATCATATTACAGACTGCCAGCATGTGCTCTACATTGCATATTGTCCCAGACAGAAAAGCGGCCCACAATTCTGCAAATGTAAATGTAATTTGTTTACGTTGTTTGCATTTGTTTTTTTAGCTGAGCAACTGTAGTGTTTGCTGACCACTATGTGAACAGGAGAACTGAATATATTGTATTAACTGACTGACTGACTAAATCAATACCTATAGATTGTGCATGTGTGAGATGAGGTGTGCAGCAAACAGACTCTAATATCTTCGGGGTCTTTGGGTTCCTGTGGAGGAGGAGTGTTTTCTTAGTTGTCTAGCAGTCTCTCTGTATCATTTCCTATAATATTGTTCAAGTGTTTCTTGCACTGACAGTGGGTGGGAGTCTGCCGCGGTACAAAGCTTTTGACCGACCGGTGGGTGTTCAGTATGCCTGAATACACGCTTGGAGAAAGCCACTGTTGACTTTTCAATCATTTTCACTTTGTCCTACAGAGCAGAAAGTTGGTTGTCAAGGGGACAGAGAAAAAATAGGAGGAAGGGGGAAATGGACGCGTCGGATGAAAGCTGAGCAATAATTTAATCATAGTAATCACAGTAATAATACATTTCATTTAAAAAAGCATAATCCGTGCATTCAATTCTGCTCAGTCCTCTACACACACACACACACACACACACACACACACACACACACACACACACACACACACACACACACACACACACACATACACACATGCACGTAATAAATAAGAAGTAAATGATGAATGAAAACACACAGAATATAATAAGAGTACATATAATGAGGTTTAAACCATAGTTCAAATGAAATACGTTTAATCAATTGGAATACATTTGAATACAAGTTGTATTCAAGACTAAATATAAAGTGTTCTATGGTTTAGAAGCATATTTTATGAAACCCACATGGCAAATTTTCCTCTGAGAGTAGATATATCCAGTCTATGGCAGATATGATTTGAGAGTGCATGATGGGGCATTAAAAAGAATCTAAAATGTGTACTGAGCTTTAGAGTTTTGTATTTGAGTAGAAGCCAGTGGAGGCTAACCAAAACTGTTTTTTTTGTTTTAGCTAGCAATCTTGCGGCAACGTTTTGATTCAACTGAAGTCTGTCAAGAGTTTTTCAGAGGGCCCGTGAATGAATAATACATTACAATATTCTAGTCTGCTTGAATTAAAGTCATGAATTTGTTTATTTTGCGAGGTCATTATTGGTCAGGAATGGTTGACTTTTGGCAATGTTTTTTGTAACACTGTTATGTGGGTCAGAATCTAAATCTAAACTTTTTTTCTTAAAAAGACCAAAATCATTCACTCATTTACTACTCATTAGAGCACATTATAGTGAGTTCATCCCTGCTCTCGCTCCTCTCGTCCGTCTGCCATTTTTCCTTAAGTGCAATGCATGATAGTTTATGGTTACAACAAGTCCTCCAAACCTTATGTCGATATATGTTGTATATTGCTACCCTAATATGACCCATAGAAGCGTAGTTTGGTTTAGGCACCAAAACTACTTAGTTAATTAGAAAAAGATTGTGTTTGGGTCAAATGAGTACATTTGTTACATTAGGCTTCACTTCTGGTAACGCATGTGACGCAGAACATGACGTAGTTTTGTTTGTTCCATTTGTTCTGTAAAGTTAAAAACAAACTCCTACAAAAATGGTGAACTTGGACAAAGCCTAAATGTAGAGCCATGCTAGCAGCTCTATGATTTGATTACAGCACAGACAATGTCGGCAATATTGACGGCAAAATAGGCTACAGAATATTTCGTTTTGTATTGACAGGTGCAATATTAGAAAATCGATTTTTTTTTTATTACATTTATTTCTGCATTTATATCAAAACCTAGGGACTTTCAAACATCAACATGTCATTTATTAATATGTATTTGTGTCTAAATGACATATAAACATCTTTTCCTATTGTATTTTGCCTGGAAACGCTTCCAACACGTTTGCGTGTCGCGTGAAAAATAGGCGTCAGTTCTATTTCTAGCATGCATGCATTTTCGGCGCGGCTCAGACGTGCGTGTCAAGCAGGCAGTGTGTAAGCTCTAACCTGTTAACATGGGAGCCGAAATATAAACGGATACACCACACAGCTGACACACTCACGCGACGCAGCCAGTGTGTAGCCGGCCTTAGGCACAATGGTGCTAAACATTAATGGCAGCTTGCTAAGATGCTCACAGTGGCTACAATGGCACAGTGCTAACTTGCTTATGCAGGTATAAAGGTAAGGATGAAGGTATATATTTTATATAGGCTGTTATATCTTATTCCTATATTCCTATATATTTGAACTATTTTATGTCTTTTTTTTACTTGCATGATTTTTTTTAAATAAATTTTGAACGAGCCTGAGATCTAAAATTTTCATTGCCAACAACTGCTTCTCTGTAATTGTGCATAGGACAATACATAACTTGAAACGTAGTTTAGTTTAGCGTGTTAACATGCTAACATGCTTACATTTGCCATTTAGCACTAAACACAATGTTCAGCTGAGCCTGATTTCATTAGTTTTGCAGGTATTTCATCAAAAACTAAAGCAGGCCTAAAAGACAAATTACAATTTTGACCTGATGATAGCGCCAGATGAAAAGTCAGAGGATTACCAAAGACATTAAAATTCATCCTGAGGGGGGCATTCATGTCTATACTAAATTTCACAGCAATCCTTCCAATAGTTGAGATATTTAAGTAAGTACCAAATGTTTCAACCTCTGGGATCACCCAAATCTGTAGTTTTCATTGTTTAAGAAACATATCTGTTCTAAATTTAATTTCAGTTAAATTAATAATTCTTGAGATGTTTAAGGCTGGGCCTAAGTGGTGGACTGACTGACCATCCCTTGGGCCGCATCTGATTGACTTTCAACAGGGAGGAAGAATGTTAAATTACACACGTGAAAAGAGGGTTCATTGACATTTATAGGCAGACAGTCATGGTTTAAAGGTGCCTGGTGCTCCGTTTTCCCCACGGGCTCTACTGGAAGGTCTGGCCTCATCTCCCCGTCTTTTTCAGGAGTATATTTTGATTATTTGTCCTGGTTATTGGTCATTTGACCCCCAGACGCATAGAATTGGAAAGGACATATTGCTTCTCTGTGTCCGTTGAGCACATAGATACTGAGTTACTTTGAAATCCTCATAGCACACATCGTTTTCTGGCACACAAAGAAGTAATTCACGAGTCCAGCAGAAATGGGCCATTCCCATTCCCAAACAGGCACTTCAACCCAGAGATGATGACCGGGGCCAACATTGAGCTTGTGGATGTCAGCCAGAGAGGTCAGACCAGTCCCAGTGTATCTATCACAGCTGCCAGGCAGGTCAGTCTGTCAGATCCCCATGGTGTGCCGCCTTCCTGGATCAGAGGGGACTCTCCACCGCCTTTGTGACCCCTGAAACCTCAAAGGGAAACAGCAGGATCTGACACTGTTTCATTGAACTAAATTTACAGAATATGAAAAGTTAAACTGAATGAAACCTCACAAGGTGAAGAAGGGTGTAACTGCAGGCCAAAAATTGAGTGGAAATCCCAGCGTCTCTAAGAGCTTTATTCACAGTATAAATCCTTATCTGGAATATATGTGTGAAGGGTTGATATGAAGATCATGCAGAAAAGATCATTAAGCGCCATTATGTCATTTTTTGAGTTGATTTTTTTTAGCAAAAAAACCTTTCTTCTTTCACAAATATGTGCTCATTCATGTGTAATTACTAGAGCCCAGCCAATGAAGGAATTTGAAGGCCGATATCGATACAAATATTCAGTGATTTAAAAATCTGATATTCTGATATAAATCGGCCAATTTAAAAAAAAAAAAAATCCAGATATGTGTAACAAAAAATAAACTGGTTTCCTTAACATTAGTTATTTGTGATTATTTATGAGTCTTCACTAAAATAATATGATAATGCAGTTTAAAAATAAACATCCAGAATAGAGAACATCAAAATATATTAAAGTTCTGATAAATAAAATGTATAAAAATACAAACTTAAGATATGAAACTTAAAGGGTTAAACACGAGTGATGCCAACAGGGACGTTGTAGAGCGCCCGCTGGTGGACAAACTTAGCAACGCCAACACGCATAACATGGTTGAAGGGTGTTTCATCCGTTTTTATAATATTTTTCAAATATTCATTTATCGGCCATTATTAACGTCGATACCGATAGTTTGGAAAATGCCTAATATCGGCTGATAATCAATAGTCTCACTGCGTGTCACTCCTGCACACCCAAAGGGTGTCTCAGCAGTTCCCGACCTGACCGCAGGTCGCGACCCCCATCTGGACCAGCACCATCCGGCCCTGTCCTGGGCCCAGCTGTGCTGTCCACGCCAGTCCCACTGCACGTCGTCCTGCACATCCAAAGGGTGTCTCTGCACTTCCTGACCCCCATCTAGCCCCACACCACCTCTGGTCTCTTCCACAGCTGAATCTCTCCTGGGGTACGTCCCATAGCACTTAAATTACCTCCTCGAAATACCTCCACTTGCCTCCCTTCCTTAGTCCCTCCCACCGAGGAGGCCCAGGAGAGACGCGAGAAAATCATCGGAGGAAAGAGACAACGAGCAAATGTGTTTTAGAGGGATGAGACATCCTTTCCTCTGAAGCTTGAATGTGCAACTGTGTGAATGTGATCAGGACGTTCTTGCATACGAAAGGCTGCCTCTCAGTGACCCTCCCCTGAATAAATAAAGGTTAAAAGAGAAAGAAGGTTAAAGGTTAAAAATAATAAAGAATTTTCAAGAGAATACATTATGATATACACATTGGAAATTAAAGACAAACACGTTTTCCACCATGTCTTAATTATTAATTTTAAACCGGTGTGCTGTTAACTGACCTGCCTATAGGTAGCTTATATTTTATATTTTATGCCTGCTCTGTCCAAGATACCGTTTGATTACCTGCTCGCCGTCAAACATTTCAAAAACATTCTTCCTCTCCTGAAAGACTCGCACACGTCTCTATCTCCTCAGTGCCATCACGAGCCCCTACTGGCAACTCCTAACCACTTGAGAGACCTCTGGAGCTCTCTTAAATAACTGGGAGAGTAAGAGTGATTTGTAGTTTTGGGAAATTTGATAACTTTTGAAGTTTGAAAGTAGGAGTACATTTCATGAATTCTCATCACTTAAGACTAAAATGGCACTTTGAGAAGCTTGATAAATATAGGCCCAGAACGCATATTAGTAGCTCCCATCTCACGTCTCTCCCCCTGATTAGGAGATCGATGCGCTCCAGGTGTGGTTAACGAGTGTCCTCGTGCCAATCCCAGTCCTCACCCCTGATTAGGAGATGGTGCTCAGGTGCTTTTGGAGATGTTCTCAGTGTTTGTGCCAGGCAAGGAAAGAAAACCCAACAACCCAAAGCACCAGACTCAAAACTATTTACAGTAACAATCCATTTGGGGATATAACTGAGGCTTAACCCTTGTGTTGTCTTCCCGTCAGCCTTGAAAAAAACACTTTTTCCTACGTTTTTGACGCCTTTTTCTTCAGTTTGTTTTTGATTTTTCCAATTTTTTAAATTGTTAAAGTTTTCTTCTACACATTTTCAGCGCTTATACATCCCATATTTATATATATATATTTTATTTTTTTATTTTTTTCAGGAAAACCGTTCAATACAAGGGTTAAAACAGGTCACTGGGTTTGGTGAAGCGCTTAGGAGGAACCTTAAGCCCCTTAAAGGTAACTAAATCCTTCAGTTGAGCTGAATATTTTTTTAGTAATGTTGTCAAAAAATTTATTTAGCTACAAACTAGTATGCTATGCTAGCAGACCTGTTAGCAAATGCAAATGTCTGCTTCCTTCTACTTTGCCTTTGTTTTTTTGTTTTATTATGACTTTTGTGTAAAAATTGAGTTTTGGAAACATCCTAACACTATAATATAGGCATACAAAGGGAACCAATATGACAACAGAAGAAAATGAAAGCCATGAGGAGAAAAGCTCATCAAATGGGCTGTTGTCATGTCAACAATACAGGTTCTCTCTTGTTTTTAGCCTATAGTTGTTCTCATTTCGGTACCATTTAAAAGATGCCAACCTAACTTGTTTCTTTTGGCAATGTACTGTACAGACAGTTGTCACAGGATTACTTTGAAACTGCAAACTTCAAAAGGCTTCAAAGGCGTCTTTTTTTTCTTATTCTTCTTTTTTTTTATGAATTCTAAGCAGATTCATGGATGTTGATTCACAACGATCGATGAAAGAGTAACATTTTTCACTCAAATTCATTATCTTCGCCTTGCGTCGCTCCCTCCCCACCTCCCGTTCAACTCCCACAAACCCCCCTGGAGAGGCTTTTGGCTTCTTCCTCTTCTCTCACAGGCCACAGTGGCTGCTAAATGCCATAATTCACCACTTTTCAGTTGAACTACCTCACCTGCAAAATAGAGATCTACAGAGGCATGTGTCTCCTAAATAATAGATGTTACACCCAAATGGCCAGAAAAGGAGACACATTTACCACCCACGGCCAAAACTGACTGCAGCATCGCAGTTATTGTGTCCACACTCCAATGTTCTAGCCTGAGACCTAGTTTTCCACTCCCTGTCAGGAACACACTGGGGCATACTGTGAGAGCAGCCCTGGAGTTTAGACCAACATAACAGGCATGTGAATACCTCCTGGCAGGGTTGTAAAGGTACTTTTACATAACAGTTACCTCAAAACCACAAGCTAAATGCAGGGACATGTGCAACATGGGTAAATTCAATCATAACAAAAGAATGAAGAAAGAGAAATGTGACACAGTGATGAGCATATTTGAGTTGATTGTAACCTCAGGATGAAATTTTGAAATTGTAAGCTCACACCAAAGAATATCAGTGAATGTGTCAAAGGAATGACTTACCCCCTGTGAAATATAAAAGTAGCCTGCATTCATTATTCTTTATCAAGTTATATTTTAAAACCTAATTCGTTCCCTGTTAGATACTTTGCAACTTCGAAAAGAGCTTTAATAATGGTACCATTAGAACTTATTGTACAGCACAAATTAGGGGCAATCCAAAGACGAAAAGAATTCAGACTTCTGCACATCAACAGACAACAACAAATCACACTTGACACAATTGGTGACTTAAAAACAAACTCGAAAATATGCATTTCCTGCAGAAAATGCAAAATAAAAATGGCAAAGCATTGCTGAAAATGCTGAAATGTTAAAGCCCAAATGCACTGCACTTTGCTGCACTGACAAACCCAGAAGCTAAAATGTGAAAGTCACAGAATTGGTAAATGAACTGCATCACCTAAAGAAGCAATTATTTGAAATGCATTGCTAGAAGAGCTGAAAATTACACAAACATGATTTTTCTTTTCTTAAAGTATTTTATTTTCAGTCAAACTGCTGACCCTACAGTTCCCACAAGGTGTGCCATGCATTCTAACCAGTCTGCCACTGCGCTGAGAGACAGAGAGAAAGAGAAAACTGTTAAACAGCTTTTTTTAAAAGTGTGTGTGTGTGTGTTTAGTTAAACAGCTTTACATTTTAAAAAGCGTGTGTGTGTGTGACTCAGCTGCGTGGTACTGTAGGGCCTGAAAAAGTTGGTTCATTGTTGAGCAGAACTGGTGATAACCCTGCTGAGGTACAGCTCAAACAAGAGGCCAAAACTCAAAACCTGTAGGTCGTATCACTGAACTTCTTACACCGTGAGCTTCAGAAGACTTTACAAAAGATTTAGACATAATAATCAGTGTAGATGAACTTAAAAAATGACAGTTTAAAAAGTCTCCACATTGGCGTTTTTGCTCAAGAGTGTCAAGCCAGGGGCCAAGTGTCCAACTCTCCCCTGTGCATGTACAGTGGGCCGACTCTTACTATTCTATTTTTCAACCCAGGCTCAGCTGTAGTCTCGCAGTAGCTTCCTAAGTCTACCATCACATTTTTTTCTCAGTCGATCATTTTAAGCAGTATTTTTTTCACCAAAATCCCTGCTCCATCTACGCTAGGAAAAGCACATTTTGTTGAGCCATCCATCCACCTTAATACCCTCCTAGAGGGCTTTCACACTTGAGCATAAACATATGTTGTTCAGTCACTTGCTGAAACGACTGATGTTGGGTTTTTCTTGAAAGGACAGTCCCCTAACTTTGTATAGATTAATTGATGTGAAGACAGTGCTGTGGAGTCTCTTCACTTTCACAGTTTGAAGTTACTGATCAATAGGTTTCAAATCCCCCTTTCTTTACTTCAGGAGACTTGACATTATTTCCTCTACAGCAGCCATCTTGCAACATCATGATTCGACTGCAGTAAATGCAATATGATAAAGAAGATGGCTTTTTTTGGGAAAAAAATAAAGCTCCCATCCTTTGGCTTTTCGGAGAAAACATCACTGCTGACTAATATCTAGGTGGGCGGCTATTCAGGCTCAAGCTGAGTCATTTGAGTCATTTGCGCACTAGACTGTTGTAGTTTCAATGGCCGTGCACTTCTCCTTATCATCAGTCTGCCTCTCCTCCCTACCCTTCACATTTTGCAAAACAAGTACAATATGAGCCCTTGATGGCAGCGGTGGGACGGAGGTTAGTTGCCTACAAGCCAAAAATGGTTATGTTCCATAAACCTTGTCTGTGCTCACCTCAGCACATCACAGGTACAAATGGACCATCACGCTTATGGAGCCTAACAGACAAAACACACGTTCAGCTGCCATTTTTTTTAAAAACCCTCAGAGGGAGCCAATTACAGCAAATCCCTCTTGAACAATGCAGCACAGTGCCTCGTTCCAAGAAGCTTTGCAGAGGTAGACTGAAAAGACCAAACCACAATTAACATAAAAAAATAACGGAGTGTCTATTTGCACCCCCGGTACGAATAGCCTCGGCCACACAGCTGAGCTATTTACACCCTGTGACGTAACAACAAAAAAACGTTGCTCGCGTGCACAAAAATCATGGCGGACGTTCATCTTCCATGACCGCAGAAACTGGCATATTAGGGAAGTTTTGTCTCTAAAGTTTATAACAATTGAATTTCTAGCGGAAAATGGATACTACAGTTGCGCTTTCTGTCTTCAGTGAAAGCATACAACCGTTAGTTTGTTAGTTAGTACCTATTTTTTTGTATACAGTATGGTTACCTAGCAACCAAGGCTTGAAGAAACCAAGTGGTAAACAGTTGTTCAACTTACTGAAAAAACTACTGGGTGAGTGGTTAGTACGCTTACCTTTGGTATGGGAGTTTGGAGTTTGATTCACCTGGGTGGTGATCTTATTTTTTTAAATTTGGATTGGATAATTTCCATGCAGGTACAAATAGCATACTACTAATTGTACCAGGGGTGCAAATAGCATACACTGCTAATTGTACCAGGGGTGCAAATAGCCTCACCCTTAAAATAACCTACATTCGCAAACCTGTCAAAACAAGAGCTAGTTGTTGTTTAAGATGTATACATGTGGAACAGATTGTACCTTTTTTTTTTTTTTAGGGACAGTTTAAGATTCCGGATGGGAAAACACCCGAGTAATGATGGTTAGAAAAATTTGGTTCTTGAGGCCCTCAAACTCTCTTTGGAGTTTTCATTTGGACTTTTATTTACTGTAAAGCTAATAAACCAGTCCAATGCACTCAGAAGTTGTCTGTTTAAAGAGATCTGCTGCAATCAGACGTCTACAGGGTAACTTCAGTATTTTTCAACCTGGACCCCATTTTCCCATGTTTTTGTGACTCAGTGACTAACATGAACAGTAATCTTTGAAATTAGTCCAGTTTTGAGGATAACCACTACAGCCGGCAGCTGCGATGCAGGCTGCATTGTAACAACTCAGGGCATTTTTTGCACCGTCAATTTCCATCAAGTAAAAGTGCATCTTACTCTTTACAAAAAGGTCTGCCTTTGTAGGAATCCTTTCCAACAGACACTTAGAATAATACTCTAACCATGTGAGAGGCAAAACATGCACTTTTTGTGGATGTAAATTGAGGGTGCGCCCACTGCCCATTAACATTACATTGCAGCTTGTTTCGCCGCTGCATGTCTTGCTTAATACTGGACCAGCTTCAAAATGTGTTCCCATCAGTGACTTAGACACAAAAATGTGGGAAGATAGTCTAGGTTGAAAAATACCGAAGTTACCCATTAATTCCAATATCTGCTTAAACCCCTAAGCAGACTTTAAATAACGTCACAAGCATTATCAGTGTAAAAGCCAGAGTGATGGAGGATATGATGACATTTATAGGGTCCTACCTAAAATATAGTCAGTCGACGGCAATGTATCTGCCCCCCTGAGGTTTGCATTAATCAAATGTGACATTGAGGAAGTTTTGCTAAATGATATTTAACTTCACATACTGGAGGCGATGTGAAGGTGCTGTGCAGAACCAGTAAATGGTGCATGTTTCTTTCCAACTACCATATTCCATCAGTTTTTTTTTGATTGATTGACATTAATTTATTTAAGTGTCCCTTCACCACATTGTGCCCCTCCCAGCATTGGCTTAAAAGACACTAAACAACTGCACCAGGGTAATGCCCATGAACCATTTAATCTCAAACACTCTCTCAGACACGGAGCAACACTGACAATTGACGGAGCAACTCTGACTTTAAATCAGTCAGCTCATCTCAGCATAAGAGTGTCAATACAATCAGCCAAGAAGTGCATGCTGAAGTGGTGGTGCCAGTCTGGTTCTTTCCATTGAGCTACTGATAATCAATTCCCCCTACTCAACATAAGAGTCTTGAAATAAGAAAACTTGATGGAATTCTATGTGCAGAATAAAAGCACTTGGTGGATGGGGACAACGTGTTCATAAAAGAACAAAGAATCCTTCAGATGACAGACACACAGTTGTCGCTCATCCCAAAACACCTATGACGGCTTGCACCTATGTTTTTAGCCACAGTGGTGTTGCTGTAAGGATGGCAATGTTGGTCGTTCGCTTAGACCACAACTTTGGTCCAGGGTGAAATATCTCGACAACTGTTGAATGGAATGCCATGAACAGCACAGATATTCATGCTTTCCAGAATATGTATGTCTAACACTTTGGTATATAACAAAATACCTGCCAAACATTTCTATTTTTATGTTGTGTGCCAATTAAAAACGCTAACACGCTGTAAAATGTAAACCATTAACATGTTAACATTGTCACCCTAAAGGCAAGATAGCTGAGAACTTATGGTGAATAAATCACTGTGTAAACTGCAGAAGAGTTGTGAGATGTGTTTTGAATTAGGATGGACAAACATTGGTAAAAAAACGCTGGCAATAGCATTTAGCTCCAAGCACTTCTGCTTTTTCTTCATCTGGCTAAATTAAACACGGTTTTCTAATGGTGTTTTTTTTTTTTTTAAATGATCTGCCATACGCCCCCATTTTTAATAACACATTTCTGTAATTAAAAAAGAGATTGCATCAAGAAAGAATTGAAACTTGTCTCTCAGCTGTTATCGCTCACTGCAACTTGTTGAATGAAATATGGTAGTAACGGTGGTTTCCTCTGTAGCGTTTTCAATCAAGTTTGCTGTGAACTTTGATAATCACATTTATGCTTTGAACAGGAAGACCCTTTTTTTATTATAATGACCTCATTGCCTTTCCTCTAGCGCCACCCCTAGGACACGGTTTACATCATCAACCCTACTTACAAATAAAGCTCTGAAATCAATAGTATTCCTTTTATTTAGAATTCTTGAGACAGAAAAATAGGCTTTATTTTTTTTCAGTGTTTCAACATACACAGTATCTTTGAATTGACAAACATGAATGATTCTGGAGGTAGACAGGAATACTTTAGTTGTTTGCATAAAACATGACTCCTGCTTCAAATTTGTGCTCTCTGTAATAACTCAAAAGTGTGTTGTTGCTGTCCCACAGCTTGTAAATTGTGCATCTGTTTTATCACCCCACTGAGACTGCTGCAAATTTACAAGACGATGGGGCTTGTGATAGGAGGACTCTCTACCTCTGTAGGGTCTGTTTCCTATCGGTCCCTCAGGAAGCCATTACTGTGAACTAGCTCTGTTTATAGGGAGAGTCTCGATATGAACGTAGCTGAGCTTGCTGGGTTGGACCATAGTGAAAAATTCTTTGGTCTCCCAAGATAAAGACGAGTTTTTTTTTTCAAATTTTCTCCTTGTTTTACATCAGCTGTCTGCATAATTACTTCATGCCTCCAAAGTATTGTGAAGATAACTCAGAATATGAAGAATAAGTGAAGCAAAACAAAAATGCAAACACAGGTACTTGTATACACACACAGATGTTCGATAATAGCCTCAATTAGCTCTAAGAAGGACATTACATCATGATAACATCTATATGACTTCAGCTTCTGTGTATAACATGTCAACTGACATATTAGTTGAGCTGTGCAGTAGAAAACAAATTTGTTTACACGGCAACGCACAGCTACATCTGCTTACAGTCGGACTGCCTGCTGCATCAGCCAGTGGAGCTCTGCACTCCCATTTTTCTTCTCAGTGGTCCTTTGTCAAACTAAGGTGGCAATATGACTTTGCTTGCTCATTACGTGAACACATGGACAGCCATTACAGTAAAAAAAGGCTTTCATTTCAAACCGTACCCGACTATATAAAAGAAACAAGTGAGAAATGAGGTGTTTAACCAAGAGGGCTTCATTTAACCGTGCATATTGTGGCTGTGATTATTTATTCAGCCTTTAAACTTTTTAATTAAGAAAGTTAGAACATCAGCGATTTATTATAAAGCTCAAGTTATAAAATGCCTTAACCAGGCATGAACTAAACTTAACAATTTCCCAAACCAATTAAGCTTTGGAATAAACAATTCTTTTTTTTTTTTTTTTTTTTTTTTAAACCTTTAGACAATTAGATGCTCCCTTATAGTTTTACTTGCACAGGCCAGAGCCCTCTCACTTCTGCAAGACATACTTTAAACATTTTTGGTGTTCAGTCGCTCAGTGTCTAGCACTGTCACCTCACAGTAAAAGTATTGGGTTCAAATCTAATGAGGCGGCATGTGCGCCGACAGGCATAAAATTGTTTTTTACAAAAATGTGCGATTTTTCAGTAGGTGTCTAATCCCCATCTGCAATTTATTTGAATGTGTTGCATCTGTGAGCAGCTCATCCATTTCATCAATGCACTGTGAGACAGTGTCTATCAACAGCAAACTCAAAAGTTAAAACATGTTTGGGTAACACTTGACGGTATCGACATAATCGTGACATGACACTGTCATAATTATGACGTGACAATTGTCATGAATGTGTCATAAATGTTATAAACAAGTCATAAACATTTATGACTTCTGTCATTAAGTGTAATTTGTTTTTTGTCATGACAATTTGACATTGTTTGGGTTGTCTTGATTATGACAACTTGACATTAATCAAAGTGACATTACCAGAAGCTGTCTTGGTCATGACAAGTTAACATTAACTTTGTTTGGGATGACCAAGACAACTTCTGGTAATGACACTTTGATTAAAGGTCCCATGAGATGGTGCTCTTTGGATGCTTTTATATAGGCCTGAGCGGTCCCCTAATACTGTATCTTAAGTCTCTTTCCCAAAATTCATCCTTGGTGCAGAATTACAGCCACTAGAGCCATGACCTCATAAGGAGCAAGATTCCAGATATGCCCATCTGAGCTTTCATTTTCTCAAAGGCAGAGCAGGATACCCAGGGCTCGGTTTAAACCTATCGCCATTTCTAGCCACTGGGGGACCATAGGCAGGCTGGGGGAACGCATATTAATGTTAAAAAACCTCATAAAGTGAAATGTTCATGCCATGGGACCTTTAATGTCAAGTTGTCATAATCAAGACAACCCAAACAATGTCAACTTGTCATGACAAAAACCAAATGACACTTAATGACAGAAGTCATTAAGTGTAAACGTTTATGACTTGTTTATAACGTTTATGACAAGTTCATGACAGTGTCATGTCATAGTTATGAGAGTCACCACGTGTTTTATAACATTCTGACTTGTTGTTAATATACTTGATTTTGTCACGTTTCCAGCGTGAACACACTACATGCTCAAAACCTGCTTCGAGTTAGTGTTGGTCTATAATTTGGGATAAAGCTTGTGTGTGAATGGTTGTCTATGTATATATACAGGAACTTAATGAACTGGAACCCGCAGTTTCCCATAACCTGAAACCTTTAAGAACCCATGCATGGTTCTTAACCTAAGGTCTAGGTTATTGGTTCTGCTTTGTTTTCCAAACCACAGTTTGGGATAAATGACATTTAACAAGGTGACTCCGTATGGCAACACCAGACCAACGTCGTCTTTTTCTTGTGCTGCTTGAAAGGAGAGAGGAAAGGTGTGCTGAGAGCCGTGCAGCTTTGAGAGACACGACAATTAAAAAAGTGGTGCCAATATAAAATTGATTTTACGTTTCGATGTGGTGACTTTTAAATGTCAGTATAGTTATATAATAATAGAAGAGCCCGCAGTAGATAGGACAACAGAATGGACCAAAAAGAGAGTACATGAGAGCTGCCCTCAGGACACGCTGGCTGCGGCTGGTCCCACTCTCTCTCTGCTCCGTACAGTCAAAAAAAACAACATCCCAATTCTTAATTTTCTCCTGAGTTCGAAGACGAGGAAGTGACGAAGACGAGAGAATTACTTTTATTTTTTTTTACATTTTTTATTCTTCTTCAAGTGAAAATATAGCAATGCATTGTTTGGTCACGCTGCCTGCTTATAAATGAAGAAAATGGCTCGCTACTGGAAATGTTCCATGATTTATTTTTTTTAAATACCAATGCTTCATGAAAGTTACTGGGAAATGTAATTAAAATTTTAATGTACTCCCAAACACCTCTCCACATTGTGCAAACAATCTTACATGGACATATCTATAAGAATGCAGTTACATCTCGGTTCTACTGAATCAGAATATCATCTGTATAAAACTCATGTCCTATGTTATTATTAATCGAGGTGTGTGCAGTGTTTCAGACACGCTGTTGCCCCTGAGAGTACCTGGAAAAATTAGAACCACCTCACGAGCAGTGCCAAAGTTCAGGGTCAGAAACTTCTCCCTTAGCGGGGGGTACAGTGGAAGCAAAAGCGGAACCTGTGATGATGGCTACACCTTAAGTTAAGCGTTGTTAGTTCTTGTAGTGGAAATGGCCAAATATATGGAGTCTCACGCAAGTTCGTGAAATGGTCACGTTATTTTGATTTATTGATTTGTGTACAGGTCACGATTTTCTCGTTTATTTCATGTACAGGTCACGATTTTCGAACGTGACCATTTCACAAACTGCCATGACACTGGGCTGCTCTGGGGGACGCAACAACGGGGAAATGAAATGCCACAACGGGAAAATGAAACGCCACATGCCGGCGACAACAACGGGACGGACCACCACACGCGAAACGCGAGCCCTGGGCGCAGGGACACGATCCACGGTCTATGTGGATCCCAACAACGGGGATATGAAATGCCACACACCGGCCACAATAACGGGACGGTTGTGGTTAGGAAGAGAATAATGCGAAAAGGAACTGCAACACGCGGGACGCGATATCCAGTCTCCGGGGTGAAAGTCCAGTGTTGTTTGACCCATCCACCACCCCATTTTTGAAATGCATTACTTTAAAATCCGTGCTCACCACACGAAAATAACAACATTAACGTGTTCAGTACACAAATCAATATATAACGTGACCATTTCACGAACTGCCATGAGACTGGGCTGATATATGTGCCAGTCTTGTTGTACACAAGCAATTTGTCCCTGGGTGTACCAAGCCTCTTGCCCAAGCTGGGCATGAGCTGGGATAAGCTCCAGCCTCCTGCAATCCTGCATGGGTGATGGGATGGGTTGTCACTCGGATTGTCAGTTCTGGAAAGTTAGAAAAAAATTGCCGTATTAAACTGTCAGCACCGTTATCTACACTACATGTCACACTGCCTTTGATGTGAACAGCTATTGTTAAAAAAGGAATACCCACAGCAGTAACACGACACCAGCTTCAATGCTATATTCTATTCTTACAATACCTGAATGATGTTTAGATGGCAGATGGCATTTATGCTGTTGCGTTGTAAGACGCGTTAAATAGACACGTAACATTTAAGGTGTTGACTCGGTTTGTTCATCATTAGAAACTCAATTTGGTATTTTCAAGTGAAGTGCCTGCTTCACGATGTGACACAAGGATCATCAGTAAAGCACGCTAAGCTGTCAGAACTTTCCGATAGACATTGCACTGTGCAACATTTCAGATCAATGTGACTTAGTGTTGTGAAGATGATGAAGGGAAGGTCAACATGAACAAATCTGGCTATTCTGAATTGGAGATGCAATGTTCAAAAAAGGACCTTCGAGATTGATCTCTGCTAATGATGCTAATGAAGCCCTCTGATATCCTCCTGCATTGTCTCATTTTCCTTTCAGCCTTCCTAATCACATCATCACTATATATATATATATATATTTTATTTTTTTTTTTCTTCACAATAACGTTGATAGATGTGAAGGCCATTTATCATCGTGGTGACTGCCTAATGCTATCAGCTCCTGGCAGCAGGTTTTAATCATCCTCTCATGGATAAAGCTGGTGGTATATTATCCAATACTGCACATCTTGCAGAGTAGGAAATGTTATTAAAAAAAAGTTGCAAAGCTGGTAGATTGTGAGACTGGCTAACTGCAGAGAAGCTCTCAGTTTCAATATCTGAGTGCTGCATATCTAAGAGTACAATGCGAACGGTGTATCATCAGAGCTGAAACTCCAATAACCAAAACCAGGCTACACCTGGCTCATGTATCATATCATATTGCATGCCGAACTTGAGCTTAGCACTAAAAGTTAAATTACCTTAGCACAAAATGTAATAGCATTTGAGGCAAGGAACAGCAATCCCATCGTCCTGGTATACCACCAGGCACATTCTGCTGAAACACTACAGTAATTGCTGTGTGCTTTGAGTCATTCATTGTAGAGAAGGTGTTTTTTCACTCTGAAATGTACTGTCTGAGCCATAGGAGCACAGGCCTAATTCAGGAATGCTTCATTCTTTTTCTTATAATTGGCTCATAAAAATGAAAAATCAGAAACCCCTCGTGTCTCATACACATGTGAAGGCCATCCGAGCAACATTTCAGCAGTTATGTTCTTGTGTGTTATTCAACCGTTTTTTCTCATTTTGTTGTTGCCGTTGTTAAACGTTATTGTGTTTATTCACATAGTAAATGTCGTTCCAACCCTTATTTTTACAGTTTATAGTTCCAACACTGGCAACCGAAAGAGGAATCGAGAGTGGCTGATCTCCTTGTAAAAATTGAAGCTTCTACATAAACAAGCAGAAACAAGAAGAGAGACAGCTGGATAGATGTAAGTACAACTGAAACCTTTTGCGCCCTGTTTTTTATGCCAGTGCATTGTCACAATTCACCTGCGCTCATTCTGTAATTTCCTGGCTCCAAACACACATGCTTGGGTGGATGTAAAGCGGTAACTGAGGATGTGTTTATGTAGATCACAGGAACAGTGCTAGTTTGGTACTCATTTTGGCATGAAATTACACATTTCTGTCTGTTTAGACCACCATCTGTCTGTTTAGACCACCATTGGCAACGAAAAAGGCTTAAAAGTACATAACGCTGTGGTTGGTGTCCAACCCATAATGTAGCCTCCTTCCTTTAGTATACATACATTTTCACACTCATTTAAAGTCCTTTAAATAAGGAAGGAGCAGGACATTCCTTTCCTCTTTTTAGCCATATTCGAACACGATTAGTATTACCTGGGGCCCATTTCAGGAAGGAGGTTTAACAAACTCCGAGTCTAACCCTGAACTCTGAGTTGATTTAACCTGAGATGGGAAACTCTTGAGTTTTCGGTTCCAGAACAGCTGATTTCAATCAACTCAGAGTAGGTTCACTCTGAGTTAAGCGCGTGCACCACCACTATAAAAAGGCAGCATGAATGGAGCCATGATACTACGATTCACCATGGTAACAACCAGAAACAAACTGGTCGGCGGAAATACTCATGTTCACATACAGCTTGTTTGAACATATATTTTGTTAAAAAAGCAACACAGCGGCTGCTGCAAAAGAGAGAGAATTTGCGTGGGAGAAAATTGCTGCTGCTGATGGAGTCAATGCCTAAGCTCTGATATAGTGTATTAATTTCATATTTAAAAAACCTAATGGGACACAAAGAATCTGCTGGGATGTAAGAGCATGTCCACAATAGTGTTATGAGATTGGATAAGGTTATGTAGGCTACATAACTGATAGACTGTGAAGAAAAACGATACCGCTCAAATAGGTAGGCTAGCATCTGGAAATGAAAATGCATCTATAGTCGGGGCCTCAATATCATCTCCCGACATATGTTTCACTCCCTGCAAAAGAATACAGCTTCTTTATCAATGCGATCGTCGACAAAAAGAAATGCCCTGTTTTGAGAAAAACTTTAAAGTCTGCCTAACACAGTTAATAAACCAACCCTGTTTTGTTTTTTTATTCATGCAGATAACAAACTGCGCCTGATACCACCTCTCCCCCTTTCCTGTCTATCCACTGTCACTATCGAATAAAAAATAATAAAAAAAAAGATGAATGACTAGTCCAGCTGAGCAGGCATCAAGTATGCCTTTCCAGTTCAATAAACCAAGTACTGCCATCTGACTCACACATCACAAGACAATGTTACAATTAATTAAATCATACCAAAGCGTTGTATGGCTCAAGACTATGGCGATATAGTATTCACTAAAAATCACCCAAGCAGAAAGCACAATAGTAATTCTGAAACGTGATTGACTGAAGATACAACAATGCCATCACACAACACAGCTGAGTGCAAGTTGCAAAATAACAGTCACTTAGTAAGCTGCAACTTCACAAACTGCAAAAGCCAACATATAGCTAGGCTACTGCACTTGACAACTGTCATACAGGCCTATATAGCAGCATCACAAAATTATCATGCTGCAGTCTGATATGCATGGCATTTCAATAAATTAAACAAAATATGTACATTATCTGGTCACACGGTCACAACAGATTATATTAACCTACTCAATTTACAGATAGCATATCTCTTACTTTTAGAAGTTCTAATTTCTTGTCTTTTTCTTTGCAAAGTCGCAGATCAAATCCTCAAAGTCCAGCTCCCTCAGCAGCTCGCTAAACCCTACTAAGCATGCGCTGCTGTGTGTTGGGAGCACTTTACAGGCAACGCAATAAATGTCGCCGGTGGACAGTGAATATAGAATCCAATCCCGTGGTACAGTGTCCCGGTTGTGAAGGTGTCGGGTCAGTGCCTCGTTAGTGAGAGAGCGGGTCTTTCTGCCGCCAGCCTCGTTCTCCCTCCGAGATGCTGGACATTTAGCCGCCCGATTCTGAAAGGCTAATATCCCTCTGGGTATAACTTCCTCCCGGACGGTCTCTGTAATCGGTCCCCGTAGTGCAGGGTCTTCAGAGATGATGGTACCTGAGGGGCCATTACCTTGTTCTGTAATGACCGCCGGCCTCATCTCTGTCTTTTTCCACAACAACTTTGCTAAAGTTAACGTTAGCCACCGTTAGCTGTGGCTGAGTGTAGCTGGTAGAAGGCAGCGATTCTTCCAAGCTAACGTTGGCTAGCTCCTCGACATCCTCCTCTATGTCATTCCCAGCTCTTTTTAAAAAGCTATTTATTCGCAGGACATTTTTATAGCAGCCGCTTTCTCTCCGTTTTCCACACTTTCACTCGCTGATGCAACCCAATCTGACCGGGGATCAGTTACAAATTAATTCCACTCTTTCAATCTCAACGCGTTCTTAGAAAGCTGATATTGGATCAGTGCGATGTAAACAACCTGCTCTATGCCCACCCACCTTTATCTTTAGCCAATCTACACAGTGCATGTGGCCTTCTCCCAATCATTACATTAAACAACTTGTATTTTATTCTGATTGGATAATTATCACCATAATGATTAATGCCCATTGGGTAATACGGGCTTGATCGCAGTTTGCCAACAAGGGGTGCTGCCGCCAACAAGGGGTGCTGCCACAAACAGGGGGTGTTGCAGCTACCCCAGCACCCCTACTTCCCGCGCCTATGGATATACATGAACACTACCCTCTGCCCAGAAGGCTAGCGTTATAAGCTAATCACCAGTTTGCGCTATCTTGTTTCAAGCTAGAGACCCATTTGATTAGCATGAAAACATATCCCAGAGAACGGTCGACGTTAAAAGCAGCCCTAAAAAGGTGAGTTTTGAATTGTGATTTGAACATGGACAGATTGGTGCAGTCTCGGATGTGTTTGGAGGGACCGGCTCTTGATCCAGAGTGGTGGAGACAGGAGGTTGGCATCAGAGGAGTGGAGGAAGGAGTGTGGTGCTGGAGTAGGCCGGTAACATAAGAGTGGGCCTGATTTTGAAGGGTTTTGTGGGTGAGGAGGACTTTAAGTTGGATTCATTGTGGGACAGTTAGCCAGTAGAGGATCTGAAGTAGAGTAGTCTATATTGACAACGCTTCATTTAGGCGACTGCTGCGGTGCTGCCGGAAGATTTACCGGATGTATCTCATTTTCGGCCGTACGTCCCATACCTTCCGCTTTCTTTGCGTTGGCATTCTAAACTTGTTTATGAGTACTACAGTTTACTGCCCCTCAGAACTCTGCAGGGTAAATCCAGACAGCTAGCTAGACTATCTGTTCAATCTGAGTTTTCTGTTGCACGACTAAAACAACTTTTAAATTTGCACATGTTCCACCAAAACAAGTTCCTTCCCGAAGGCTATTTTGCAGAGGCACGGTTATTGCTTCCGGTGCTTATCACCACTAAAGACGATTGTGATTGGTTTAAAGAAATGCCAATAAAGCAGAGCATGTTTGTCTCCCTTCTCGTATGCTGTGTAGACTAGTGAGACCCTCCTCCGCTGCGCTGTGGAGGAAGGTCTGGCAATGCTAGACTAGAAGGACAGGGATGATGTAATCACGGAAGCGTGAATGGGTTAGAGAAATATTGTAGCACACTTTTTGATCTTCTTTTATGCTTAATAAGACCACAGGTTAAAGAGTAACTTGACAGCAAGTTGAAAAGCAATGTTTTGCAGCACCCCACCCACCCCGACCGCACCCAGGTGTTGTTGAACCTGTAACCACACCCAACGGTGATGTCCCATAATCCTGGTGTCCACCTGCACATCACTGCAGCAAGGTGAAAAGTTTAACCACTGGACATCAGCAAAGACAAGATATTCAGGGGGTGTGCTGGAATGCCAAAATGAGATAAAATAAAATCGTAATTCTTCTTTACAGTAGTTGCTACGAGTGAATATTGTAACTCAACATTTTATGACCTCCTCCAAACCTTTAAAGAGTTACATATTGTAGATAGGAATACCTTCTGTGCTATCTGGATTTTAATTTATTTATGGAGCCTAATTTGCCATTTATTCAGTATTGATTATAGTGTGCCAGATGCTTAAATGATAGTTAGGCTTAATCCTTATTATTTTTATCCTATTAATCGGCATGTGTCTTCAAGCTCAGTGTTAATTCTGGGAACGCAGCTTCCCTGAATGAGACACTAAGCTCCCTCAAAGGCACCATTTGTGAGAGTTTGAGTGGATCTTACACAATAATTGGCAATTTGTGACACTCTTCTTTATTTAATAATGTAGTTTTTAATAGAAAAGATATGCTCTTATGCAGTACTTCTCTGACTCACATTTACATACACACACTTGTCGTTCACATATACTTATTGTCCAGAGTTCCTGTAGTTTCCCTAAAAAGCCACACTGTAATCCTCTGCAGCTATGGGCTAAATCCATCACTCGTAGACTTTGCTGTAACTGGAGCTGCTGAGGCTGGATTGTTTCATTCTGCAGTAATGTGAGAAAACTTTACGTGTGAGTGGGAAAATGCAGTTATTTTTCCCATGGATGACATGTTAATATTTGACTGACCAATGAATATTTTGAACAGTCACAAGCCTTAAATCCACTAAAAGTAACCTACCAGTGAACGAATCCAAACTGTGAAATCTTGGGTGGAAAAAAAATAGCCTTAGAAATAAATAATTGCTTTGCATGCCAGACAAATATGACTAGCAGAGTCCTGTCAGTTCTCCTGCTGCAAGCATCAATCTCAGGTTGGTGAAGATTGAGATGAGACTGTGGAATTTTAAACGGTAACTAGACAAGATATTCTCACATTCTGAGATTGCTCTTTTCCAAAAGGCAGCTGCTTGAGGGAGGAGGGCTCTGCAATCTGTAATAACGCTTTAGGAGACAAATTTACATGTTGCTGGCTTGAAATAGTGGGGGGAAAAGTAATACTGGATTTTTTTTTTTTCAGGGTTTAAGAAACATTTTGGTTGGGAGCAAGATATCTCTACTGAGCAGATTGTCATTTCATTTGGAGGCTGGACCTTTAGGATTTTATTACGAATCATAAGGTGTCTACAACATCGACTTTTAGTATTTTAACATCAATACCTCCACCAAGGAGCAAGATTACGGAAAAACAACACTGTACACCCCTGCAAAACGCCACAATGTTTATGTTTATAGTGGCGGTGTCCACTAGTGGCAGTAGTAATTATGAAAGGAGCCAGTGCTGTACTCGAGACCGGTCTTGGTCTCAAGACCACTTTTTGAAGGTCTCGGAATCGACCACATTTCTACTCGGTCTTGTCTCGGATGAAAAGGACTCAGGATTTTATTTTAAGACCACAACTTTAGGGATGTTACTAAATTGCCTGCATTGTCTGATTTGTGTTAACATCATTACTGTGATTGGATGTCAAACATTCTTCTTCAAATGCAACCGATAACTTGACTCACTTCTAGATTGAACTGTGTAACTGTTAACCCCTATTCCCCGCCGCCTTAAAACACACAAGAAGCTCTGGCTGTCAGGAAGATGTCAGCCAAATTGTCGGTAATAACATTTTATTTACTAGATTTTAGTATATTGTTTAAAGAGTTTATTTGCAAAACAACACCTAAAAGAAAACACACAGCAGTGTGTAAATTCTGCAATTTAACGCTAACCTCCACAGCTGGGACCACCTACAATTTTTGTTATCTGCACTAAGTAAGGAAGCCAGTGTTGCCAGATCTCGTGAGACAAATAAGCAACCAGGCCTGTGAAAACAAGCCCAAAACAAGCAACTTTTTCTACGGAGCTCCCCTAGGTTCCAGGAAGAGAAAAATAAATAAACTGTGTGCACGGTTTTACAATCCGTGGGTACAGATTGTCAATTTTACATCCATGTGGACAGATTGGTAAACTGTGCGTAGTTTAGCAAAACTTTACACACGGTAGTTTATTTATTTTTCTCCCCCCTGAGCTTCAGGACAATGACTACAATAGGGAGTTAAACCACCTTTTTACATTGTTTAACATTAGAAAACTGATGGGATATCAAATATAGACTGATGTACCAAGTACACACAGTAACCTCTGATAATTAAAATTTGCACACACAAATAAATATCATTGTGAATTCACAAATTCTTTATTAATTATTGCAGGGACTGCAGAAGATCCCATTTTTAAATAACTATAACCCAGTAAGCAGGAGAAATTATTGATTCAACCCACGACGGGTTGAATCCATTCTTTTACTCCTTTCTTTTTCTCCCAGTCTTTGTTATATTTCTTCCCATATTTCGCCCACTTTGCCCCCGGCATTTGTTCCTCCAAAAACTCTCCTACAGTCCAGTCACTCACCATCAGTCGCGACTTGCGCGGATTTTCATTTAAACGTCACTCACTGACGTTTTCCTAAACAGAAAAAAGCAGATTGACCTGCTCTGCCTCTGATTGGCTAGTATACATTGCCATCTGAGTCAGAGCCTATTAGAAGCAGGATGTGGGTGGGAAAAAACTCTGCTGTCTCCTGTGTGTATGGGGAAAGGGGAGGGACAGAGGGAAAAGGCAAGACTGCTTGACAACTTACCATGGAGCTGGGAACAAGCCCAAATAAGCAACTACACTTTAGAAACAAGCCCAAAAAAAATGCAACCCGCGACTACCAATATTTGTAAGCAACTTTACAGAAAAACAAGCCCAAAGTCGCTTATAATAAGCGAACTTGGCAACACTGAAGGAAGCATAAAGAAAGGTAAGAATAAGTGATGCTAGCGAAGCTAGCTATCTAAAGTTATCAATCTGCCTCTGTACCAAAACCCTTCAGAAATTTCTTCACTCCTCACCCAAAGGGATTTAGCGAATATTAGCTAGTTGTGTATATACTCTATGTTTCAGTTGTTTGGTCTGGTCTTGGTCTTGACTCGATCTCTATGTGCCTTGGTTTTGGTATTCTCTCGGTCTGGATACACTCTGGTCTTGGTAATGACGGTCTCGGTTTAGGTGGTCTTGATTACAGCACTGATAGGAGCAAAGCAGGAAAAAAAGTGACAAAGTATGAAAGCGCTAAATTCCGAACGTAGGTTGGGGTGGTGGATGGTCAAACAAACACAGTACTTTCCCCAAGGAGTTTCTTGTCGTTTTTTTTTTTTTTTTTTTTTTACTTTACAGAACATATGGAACTACGTCATGTTCTGTGTCAAGTAGGTAACCAGAAGTGAAGTAAAATGAATTAACAAATGTACTGATTTTAACACAAACCACAATCTTTTTCTAATTAACCAAGGAGTTTTGATGCATACACCTAACCAAACACTTGTTACCAACATGTTTTAAACCGCGGCCGTTACGTTCTCTGGTTTAGATATGATGACAGAAAACTCTCCTGTTATTTGTGTTGATTGTCCTGACACTGTTAGGGGTGCTAATTTATGAAACGCTCCTATGGGTCGTATTAGAGGGTAGGAATAAATGATCTATGTCGTTGTCTGGTTTGGAGAACTTGTTTAGAAAAACTATTTGGTTGATTTTTAAATTGGTAGAAGATTGTAGAATGGGCCAAAGAAGAACCCATTCAATATGGGGGTCGATCCGAGTCACAATCGGATACATGTTATTTTTTCCTTTTGTTAATGCGAGATAGGGCATTTGGCCTTGGTGGAGGTCTGCGCTCTATAATTGCTCTTCTAGTTTGGAATGTTTTGATTCTCAGAAGTCACACGTATGAGGTTTGCCTGACGAAACGTCATAAATAAAAAGTGAGTACAAGTGATCGACAGTATGCAGGATCAGAATTTTGAAGTAAGCATTGAAACATTTCAATTTCTCTTCATAGCTGTGCTACAAATCCCCAGGGCATTGTCAGGACAATGCACACATCATCACACAATCGCACACAATCACGATCACAGCCAGGAATATGAAATGACTAAGAGAGGCTAGAGATCATAGTGAGTTCACTGTTCTTTGGACAAAAGGCTTCTCAATTTAGTGAATTCATGGTGTTTCAGTTAGCTGTGGTGGGATTTCATAATGTGACACTGTGATTCTGACTGATGTGATTCTGAATCTTTAGGCCAGAACCACTCAAATTGCCTTTCAGGTTAAAAATTTGAACATTCAAAACTAAATCATTGCCCACATGTTGATCCTGCTGTTTGAAGAAATAACATAGGTTGGGCAAAGAGAAAAGTCTAGTAAGGTTAAATGGTGAAAAAAAAAAAATATATATATATATATATATATATATATAATAAACAATATAAAGTAGCAACTCATTTAACGGAACTCCTTTGGTAATCATTTTCTTAATGCTGCTGCTTTGTGCAGCCTCAACTGATGGTCAGGTGTGATTGTTGCCATTCATCATTTTCCACTTGACTGTGTCTGAGCCACATTCATCACTTTCCACCTGCCTGAGCAGAGCTGGGCTGCAGAATCACAGAGCCTGAGTAGGAAACAGAAAATCACAGTGATTGAACGTCAAGGGAAGCAGATGTCAAACTGGTGTTGGCCCAGAATGACACACAGGGCCCTCGCTTTCCCCTGTCACTTTAAACTGTTAAGTGACCTTCAAAATAGAAATGCTGCACCATTACTGCTATGCTGTCACAGCCGGATGGTGTATGCTGACAGATGAGCAGTGAGCTACTGAGGCCTTCAGAAAGCACTCAGATCATTAAGGCACGACCACTGGCAGCGATATTGTGACGCCGTCTCAAGTGACCATAAAGGCCTTGATGAATTATTTCAGGCTGTTCTCATGAACCCCTCGTACGGTAAACTACGAAAAGTAATGCAGTGTGATTGCATCGTATATTCCATGTTGTTATTTTTGTATGCCCCACATTGACTGCCGTTGTATAAGACCGTGAACATCCATGTAGATCGGAGTGGATAGTTAGGTCATAAAACACTGGGCTTTCAAGCAGGGCAGCTAAGTTCATCCCGGAAGAAGTTGAGGGGAAAATACAAGACTTTCACCAATGAAATGGATGCTAGTGTCCCGCCAGTACTACTTGACGGGACCAGTGTTTGAACCTAAACCACAAGCTTTTTTTCTAATCTGAACTAGTCATTTTGGTGCCTAAACTTAACTGTCGTCGCTGCATAACAGTCAACTTTTGTTGGCATAACTTGACTGCAATGGCTCACACGCGTGTCAGCTAAACTTCTTCAGGTGACCGGTCAGCAATCATAATAATTTCGTAAGATATAATACGAATTTGTGCATATAGTTGTGTTGTGTTTTCGTTGATGTGTTACACATAAGACCATGGGGACAAGGGATGCTCCCAAATACAGATTGTTAGTTGTTGTTGTTGGTGGGATTACTTGGATTAGTGTTTTGTGCTTGTATGGAAGTGTGTTGTCTAAGTGTGTCATTCATACATGCCTAACTGTGATCAGAGGAATGTGCAGGTATGTGTGAGAAAAAGTGGTGAAATAACACACACACACACACACACACATATATATATATATATATATAATAGTAACAATGGCAACTTGGGGAAGAAGAAGGCTGAGGAGGGCTTATGTCTACTGTAATTTAGTTTTCTTATCTTTTATGGGTGTCATTGCTTTGGTCCGACCCCAGAACTTCAGGAGGGATCCTGTCCATTATGAGTGAGTTATTATATAGCTGTTATTTTTCTTTTCTTTTTTAGGTTTTCTCTTGATCATGAAATAAATAAACCACAACTCAATTCTTTTGACAAGCTACTGTATCTTGTGGGAAATGGAAGATGGTCAGTGAAATGTGGTTCAGCAGCTAACTCTCAAAACTTATGATCAAAGATATCAGATGAGATCAAAGATATTCCCTGTGACAGATTCTTTTTATCTGAGGATTGTTTCAAGCAGCTGCACCGTATAGCAGACCAAAGGGGCAGCTGTTTTTTGAAGATCCCCACTAAAATCGCCACTGATTCCAAACTAAGGAAAGCCAACTGAAAACACAGCAAGATGCAAAATATTAAAATGCTATAGCTTACAAAAAGCTTGGCATTCCTTCCTATACCCTGCATCATAATATTTATAAAGCACATGTTTTGGCATATTTATTGTGGAATAACTCCTACGGAGAAAAATGCTAATATCTCCTCTTGTATAAAAGCAACCCTGTCCCCTGGAAATTGTTTATTTATTACTAATTTGTTTTCCCAAATACATTGTGAGTGAAACATAATTGGTGCCTGGCTTATGTTCTGTGGCAATGACTTTTTCTAATAAAGGATGTGCTGCATTTTTGTGCAATACACAAGACATCGATGGCAGACGGTGAGTGTTCAAGGCTTAAGACATTGACCTTGGAGACTGGCAACACATTCTCCACCACTGCTCAGGATTTACAATATAAGGACTAAACTAAAAGGAACACAAATAGCCTCAGACATCATCACACACTGCACAGCCACTACAGTCTTCTACCCTCAGGCAAGAGATACTGTGCACTCACTTTCAGGACTAAGAGAGCCATGTCGAGTTTCGTGCCTACATCCATTAGACTCATGAATAGTTGATCTATTTATTTATTCATTTATTTATGTATACATTTTTAACATTCTTTTAATGTTTTATTGACTATGTATTTGGCTTTGCAAGTTTTACTGTTGAACTGCTTTCTTAATCCCTGCTCCTGCCCACTCCAGGTGGATTTCTGACCATTACCGCCCGTTCCTGCAGCATGTGTTTTGGGTTTTGGGACCCTCACACATTAGATTGATTTTCAACAGATTGATTATTGATTTGTGTCGTCTTTCGTCCCACAGGGAAAACACTTTACTGTGTGTATTAATAAAGATATCATACATCTGTAAGAAGTAGCAAAATTGCGTTATTGTGCATAATTGCATTATATGTGTGGATGATGGACTTTATCGCCATTGTCACTGACGCCTGCAGTGCCTGTGCTCTCCCATCGACATGTCTGGATACAGTGGTTGGGTGAGGCAGAACATCCTTAATGTCAAATCTGCCATATTTAGCGGCTACAATAACAAGATGTTGAAGTATGTCAACAAAGCCTTGCCCGGCGAAGAAAGTCATACGGCCGAATGTCTCTACAGCAAAGTGCGACACATTTCTTAGTATCTTTTTTAAATATGTGTAGAAAGAAGTGCTTTATCTTTGAAGGAAAGCTTACTTTAACCGGAGAGAATGGAGCAGGTATGTCACCTCAACCCAGATTTGTCCCCGTTGTAAATTAATACTTTTGCACATTTGTCACAACTAACAAAGTCCAGTTCTGTTCCATTTTCGTCAGTAACAACTGAGAACGTTTTCCAAATGTCAGACTTGCCTTGCTGTCTTTGTTTTGTAATGATGGCAGCAGCAGTTCTCTGTAGGTTAACAGAAGTGTCTGTGTGTGTGTGTGTGTGTGTGTGTGTGTGTGTGTGTGTGTGTGTGTGTGTGTGTGTGTGTGTGTGTGCACACTCACACACACTTTTCTATCTGCTTTCTGCCTCTCAACCAGCAGCCCACTTAAAAGAACATGTCACTTCTTTGGGAAATTATTTATTTGTAGTCTGCGGTGTAGGTTGGTGGTCTATACATTTTGACTTCTTAATAAAGGACATCCTTATAGTTAATAATAATAATCTGAAACATGCTGCATACTTTTGCAAATCTGATTCAAAGCCTACTAGCCCACTGCTACAGAAATCTGATAGTCAGCTCAGATTGCAATTATAGGCTACAATTAAACTGTTTGTCTGGTTTGATATCTTGTTATATTATCTTTTTTTGTAAATCATGATATTGAATTCTGCTACAGTGCAAAGATGCCACATAAAAACAGAATAAGGAAGCAGAAAAAGAAGGACATGCAGGAGGCAGCAAAAGGCATCCCTAAGCAGCTGGGTTATTAGGAGCACCACAGGTAAGTATAGTGCTTCACACAAGAATCTGACATGTTCATACAGACTCATTATTACAACTTTCTATATATACTGTAGTTTGGATACTGTATGTAAGATTAATTTTGCTTGGACAACGGTTGCATTTTTTTGGATATATTTGTGTGAATGTAGTCTAATATAAGGCTCCATATTTCATTTTGAGGTGTACGGTATTGTGGATTTAGTATTATGTAAAAATGTAAAATATAAGGTTTAAAATAAAGATGACATATTTTGTTAACAAATCTTGTTCCATGTGCCCTTTTTAGAATTTTAGCCCCTGCCCCTCAAAAGGTCTCTGCCCGGCCCTGGTAACGACCTGCATTAATCTATTTTTAAACTTCACTTGTCTGCTCGGACTGCATGGTTGGTTACCTAGCTCCTGGGACCCGCTGCTCATTTGTGTACCGCCCGTCCTATGGGTCCCGCGGAATCACAATACAGCCCTCTAGTGTATGGTACATTGTGTTGTGTTGATGCAGCACTGATGTTGTGCACAAATCAAGTTCCTAAAGGGATAAATAAGTTAATTGAATTGATTTCACTCCCAACTCCTGTGCGTTTAGGATTAGGCAACAAAAACACTTTGGTTAAGGTTTTGTATGATGTGTCTCATGTTTCAAGTCAGTGCTTACCGTTTCAATATTTAAACATGATCTTTCCCTAACGTTCACCAAGACGTGAGTGCCTAAACATCATGCTTAAATTGAGAAAAAAATACTGTAGGGAAAAAAAATTAAATACACTGCGTTACACTGGAGACAGAACGGACCCAAATGCAAGGCTCAACAAAAACAGGTTTATTGAAATGATAATAAGAGGGAAGGAGGCGGGGGAGGCGAATGCCAAGGACACGAGGGCTGAGTCTGGGGAAGGAGGGAGCTCGGGGAGCGCAGGGAAACCGGGGCCGAGGGAACCAAGGAGGAGGCACTGAAGTCCGGGGAGCAGAGGAGTAGGAGAGGGGAAGGCTGGAAGCAGGAGCGGAGGCTGGATGGAGCATGGAGCCGTGAGGAGTGGACCGAATGGTGAGGCCAGCTGACTGGAGGCAACAGAGAGGTTTGGAGATGATGGCTGCGGGGGAGAAACACAAAAAAGAGGTAAGATTCAAATAACAGCACCTGAGACAACAATCAAGCGAAGATGGTGAGTGGATCCGGGATTCAAATACTGGGCTTGATTGTAGATGGCTGGCAGGTGTGCACAGCGGGAGAGGCGATGGTGGAATGTCAAACAGGTGTGCGTAGTCAGCTGGCAGTAGCAGGCAGACGGGGAAGGGGGGAAAACACAGGAGACGCAGAGAGAGGCAGGGCCAACAGAGAAACTGACAGTGGAAAACAAAGTAGGAACTAGAAAACTAGAAAAACTAGAAAACATAACAAAAACTCACAGCCAGCCGACCCCAACCATCACACGCTGCCAGTTAAAATTGTCCAGATACATTTACTATGAATATTAGTGACTTGGGAGATGACTTCATATTAAACCATTTGTAAGAACAAAACAAACTGTAATTGACCCTTCGTTAAGTCCCGCCCACCTTGGTTACTGTTGTTACCCCTGCCAAGCTTTCGCTCCTGGCATGTCACAATGCTGTGTTCAACGATGTCAGTGAGAGATATTCCAAAGGAAGTTTCTGGAATAACAGTTCTGAAATATCAGAGGAGTAGACAGAAAGCACCACAACATTCTTTTGAGCGCTACATTCACAGTATAATTTGCCAGCACAGTAATTTGAATGAAGAGGACATTAAAATGAAAGATTCCATGGCATGAAAATTTCACTTTATGAGGTTTTTTAACATTAATATGCGTTCCCCCAGCCTGCATATGGTCCCCCAGTGGCAATGGTGATAGGTGTAAACCGAGCCCTGGGTATCCTGCTCTGCCTTTGAGAAAATGAAAGCTCAGATGGGCCGATCTGGAAGGTGAGGTCATAAGGAGCAAGGTTACCTCCCCTTTCTCTGCTTTGCCCGTCCAGAGAATTTGGCCCACCCATGAGAAAGAGACACATCATGGCTTTCAAACGAGCAAAGTGGCAGTTGGTCAAGGCCACACCCCCCACCCTCCACCTTGCCCTCCCCTCTCTCCTCCTCAATAGCTACAGACACAGAAATGGCACATACTAAGGAAAGCTCATTGAAAGCTCTAGTGGCTGTAATTCTGCACCAATGCTGAATTTCGGGAAAGAGACTTCAGATATAGTATTAGGGGACCACTAAGGTCTATATAAAAGCATCCAAAGAGCACCATGTCATGGGACCTTTAAGGAAAAAACATTGTTACATTGTTCCCAGTGCTAGCTTCAGGAACCCCACGTCTTGTCAGTTCACAAAACAGGAACAACCATGTTTTTTGCACAGCAGGGTAAGTCAATATCTTGTAATATTATATTTAAAGCCTATGTTTAGTTATGTCTCCTAAAGATTCCTTCATGTAATACATCTTATAATAAACATGTACCTGTCTTTGTTTGCTCAAGTGTAAAGCTAAGATTAGTCGGCGTCTTGGATCAAACAAAGGTTTTTTTTTTGTTGATCATTGGAACTTAGGTCTTCCACACTGTTTAATTCATATCTCTGCGCTTGCATTTTTGGCTTCGGAAAAGTGACAGATACGACACCCCCCTCTAAAGCTTGACAATATCTGCTGTCGGACTTGCAGGTTCCACATGCACACCGTTTTGTCATTTTCCCTAGTTCTGAAAGCTTTCCGATTGGTCGGTGGCCGTTCTAGGGTGGGGCTTAGCAGAGGGTCAATTGGGCGGTATTACATTTCTCTCACAACATAATTGCTGTTGCAAATAATTGTATTTCAATGTAATATCAAGAAGTTAAAAAAAAATCTGTAAAACAACATATTGGTATGAACAGGTTCAAGAAAATAAGCAAAAACTCCACTCACGATAGAATCATACTTCAATTTGTTCCACTAACCACCAGCACCAGCTGACCTCAGCCCTTTTTGTGATGCACATTACAGCCCTTGTCTAGTTAGCCAGAGATATATAACGAAATGCCTGGACTCTCTGAAAAACTGCAAAGTCCTGCTGTCACTGTCCAATTATATCAAAGCAGATAAGTGGGATGTGTGACCCGTGCAAATGAGAAGAAAAAGCAATTTTGCCAGATCCTTGACATCCATGATTTAAACAAGGTGACCACTGCCCTCCTATTTAATTGTGTCGCATTCATGTTTATAAATCAGATGGATATTAATCCACTTTCTCAAGCCTTTTATTTTGCTCATAGTAATTTCCAGCAGCGTGATCAACCATCACATTTCAGTGATTCAGTATTCCCCACTGTGATGACCTCTCTCTGATGTTGTGTTATCATGTCACTTGTAATGTGATACGGCTGCATGCCCTCCTGTCACTGATCTTCAGCCCTTCAGAATAATGATGATGATCTATGAGTGTTTGTGCAGTGAGGTCCTCTGAAACCTGTGAGCTGGGCTCCTCAATCTCTGTCCATCTTGTTGTTATTTAACAGCACCTCAGAGAGATTGCATGGCCGTTAGACAGGAGGTTGCGGCTGTGATCTGAACCACAGCCGAGGACAGATTGCAAGATATTTGTTCTTTAGAAATATGGGAAACCAAAAAGATTCACAGCAGGCATTTTGACTTATCATAGCAGGAAAAGCACAGGTGTTACTAATAACATTAACGATGGCTCATGTTGTATTTAAGTGTCCAATAAGCCATGACAGTGTGACAGCATGCACAATACCAAGAGCCTGAAACAAAAGCAGCAAGATGGAATTCATTCAGCCATATTTTTTTGTAAAGATTTGTTTAAGGGAAAGATGCTTAATGTACAGAGCAGTTGCTGTATGTAGGATACATAAACATTTCCATTCATGCATGAGAAAATAGATATAAAAGGACAAATACACTTAACAGACATCAGTGTACAGATAATGTGTTTGTGAGTGTATACTGTATGTGTGTTTGCTGTCACCTATCTATATTATGGAAGCTGATTTCATTACTGATATCTCGGAGCTCATAGTCACTTAATGCTTCAGGCTGTTGGCTGTTAGCGAGGGCTAATTCAGCTGTTTGCTTAGGAGACGGTGTGCCATTTAAACCGGGTAATGATAACGTTATTATAATTGTAAAGGGGTTAAAATAGCTTGAAAGATTACTTAGTCTGAATTCACAAATAACTTTATTTATTCATACAGCCCACAGGTGCATATTCCTGTCAACTATACCTGTCGGTTATAGTGTTTTGTTTTATTTTTCCTGTTTTGAAATAATAATGATAGATCAACAATGATCTATTGAGTGTAAATAAAGGTTGAATGAATTGACTTAAATATATATATATATATATATATATATATATATATATATATATATATATATATATATATATATACATACAAGTAGAATAGTGATAATGACAAATATCATATTACTAATAATAAACCTAACCTGTTGTAGTGGTAATGAATGAAAACAAACTATTATATAATAATAATAATAATAATAATAATAATAATATAACAATAATAATAATAATAATACATTAAATAAATAAATAAATAGAATCAACATATTATATAAAAACCATTAATTGTATTAGTTTCTTATTGTGACATGTTAAAATGTCTGCTGTAAAAAAGGTCTATTGGATATTCTGTCAATATCTGTAAAAGCAACAGTATGGTGAACATATAGTAATGATAAGCGACAACAAATTAATCAATCATAACTTGGTTAGGGTGGTCTTGGTTAAATGTGAAAATGTCACACTCTGTCTCTCTGTGCTTCCACCCAAGCCACATTCCCCTGGCCAGCCTCTTCATTATTGTCGTTTTCCATCCATTTCCATCACCTCACCGTCACACCCATCTAGCTATGTCGGCGTTGTGTTTTGTAAGGTTCTCGTTAATGCTGACATTGAAGCTTTAAGTTTCCTGCCCTGTTTTAGCAGTATGGTCTTATGTTTTTGGTTAGCAAACCTCATAATGACCGCTGGTTTATCATTGCCGTTTCCCCTGGGCTGAGGATACTTTTCTGCTGCAGCCTGTTAGGAAGTCGAGCGACGGGTTCTTCTTTGGACCCATGAAGCCCTGTAGCGCTGGTTGTTTTCAGCAACACAGCTGATTCCAGAACAGTAACAGGAACCAGGTCCAAGTGAAGCGGTAACTCAGATGGCCTCCTCTGCACAAACCATTTTAACCCTTGTGTGGTCCTTCGGGTCACCAGGACCCGAAGGAGCGGAATGTGAATGTGAACCAGACCCAGACCCCTTACCTTAACCTGTACCTGTCTGCACTTTTCCCTGCTCCATTCCTGCTATCCAGGGGTGTCGGACTGGGGGTGGAAAGGGGACCGAGTACCCAGGGCCCTTATGTGAGGAGGGCCCAAAAAGATGCTAGAATGAATAGCTGTGGATGTGGGGAGCGGCCCATAGATAATGCCTTTCTACAGGGCCCAGAAATTTGTGCCACGCCCCTGCTGCTATCGTGTGGACTTAATACAACTTCTGTTTGGACTGTTTGGTATCATTTCTTTTGTTAATGAATCAATGAACTGTCCCTGTCTGCCTCAGCTGTCTGCATTACACCCACCGTGACAAAAAATATTGACACTGACTATGAGACATGACGTGAACCCTGGATGCTAATGTTGAAGGTGAAAACCTTCACACCGGCCTGCACAGCTTTACTTTACACAGCAGTGTAAACCTCACTGATCTGCATTGGAAGACGATGTTGCCACTGACCATAAATCACTAATGTCAAACAGTTGCACTGACTCACTACCACTTGTTTGTGTACACTGTTACTGCAGTATATGCACCGACAAATAAAACCGTGGATCAAAAGAGCTTTCTAACAAGGTGTGAAGGGCATATGGACATGGTGGCTGAAGTTGGCAGCTGCTCCTTTGCTCTCTTTGGCTGATGTGGACCAAAATAAATAATGATCATTACCATATATTCTGGTATAAGTGATGCTGATGCTGCTGTCAATGTTGCAATAGCGTGCATTGCCATAGTAAGAAAGTCATCATCTGCATTGATTTCTTTCAATGACTGAATTGAGGGGGAGTAAAGGTAATGGTTAATTTGTATATTTAATACAATGTATATTTATAATGTACCGCATAACTGGTTCATTTATCGTTGGTTTTCATTAACCCGTTAATTAAAAGAATGTGTTGTTAGTGTACATTTTGTGTTTGCTGTCAGATATCCATAATATGGAACTCAGTACATTACTGATATCTCGGAGCTCATTGTCACTTAATTCTTTAGGCTGTTGGCTGTTGGCTGTTAGCGAGGGCTAATGCAGCTGTTTGCTGAGGAGCAGTGAAAGTAAAGTCATTATTATAATTGTAAAGGGGTTAAAATAGCTTGAAATATTGCTTGGTCTGAATTCACATATGTATTTGTTATTCTTACAGCCTACAGGTGCATATTCCTGTCAACTATACCTTTCAGTTATGATTATTTTATTTTTTCTGTTTTAAAGTTTACTGATTCTTTGACCACATCCATCCAAAAGATGGCTGCGTTTTTCATAAGGAAAAGGCAGGCATATTGTGGTGTCCATTTGTACATGAAGTTGGCCACCAAATTAGGTGCAAATGCCTCAGTAAGTCTGGCCATCAGTCAGTAGTGTACCATAGTAACCTTGAGTCTTGAAGATTATCAAGCCTTTTTTGGCAGAGATGTTGGGCATGAACAGCCTTTATACAACAAACCAGACTGATGATTCCCACCTTCTATTCCCACCGGCTTTTCCTCTCCAAAGCCTTTTCTTTGTCTGAGCTTCAGGGCTTTGGAAACAGATTGACTGCTGCTGCTGCTGTTGACAGACTACATTCTCCCTGCAGCAGCTGGAAAAGCACAGAAGAAGTAATGTGACATCCTTCCTATGGCTGCCAGAAGATGCCTGGAACTACAGAGAGCTTTTTCATCTGTTACCCTGCAACCAACAGCACCTCCCTGCAGCCTTTCCAGTCCCAACTAATGCGTTTCGGCTTCACACTTTGATCATCTCTCATGGCTGTCCATCCTTTTGAACTGCAACTAATTGTTTTTTGCCTCTGTGGACTATCCTTGTTTTTCACATTGGCGTGCTGTGTCTTTGATTCCAACAGCCGTGGTATCCAGATTTACTTGTTTGTTGATGTATAATTCACTCGTCAACCCAATGAAAGCTGGATCTCTGTTAGACGGGGGTCACTTACATAATTTATCGTACCAGTATAACAAACAGTTATTGAATTCAAAATGTGTCAAGTGTCAATTTGAGACAAGCAGGTTTTCAAACACCTAATAATGTGGCAGTAAAAACTATTTTAAAACACAAAATATGTTCATATAAAGACAAAATTTGAAATACTCCATATTAATAACTCTAGTCTGTAGCACTGACAAAACATAATAAGTCTAGATGTGCTTTAAATTCACATTGTTATTTACACACCCTCACTGACTGCCAATATTTTATTAAAGTTCTTACTCATGTATTGGTATTTTTTTAAACAATGTTATTATTGTTAACATGTTATCACTGGAAATGTATAGTATGGTATACAAGATTCAAAGGTCCAGTATTATATATATATATATATATATATATATATATATATATAAACAAATCACAATGGAACAAAGAATAAAAAAACAACAAAAACCAAACAAGGTATACCCAAACCCATCCACCCACCCTGATAGCCTTAATTTTTTATTCATTTAAATATTGTAGTACAGTTATTTTACTGTAAAACTGTATCAGACAGACAAGGTGAGGACAGAGGACCACTGTAAATGAATACAATTGTTTCAGGTGAGTGAAATAGTAATTTTAACCAAAACCATGGTGTTTCCCTAACCTTAACAAAAATACTTTTTCTAAGACAAACCATGATCTTTCCATAAACCTATACATTGTTTTTGTTCCTAAATCTAACGACGGTGTTGTCGTACCTCTAAAACTGATAAATCTTTCAGCAGTGATATGCAACAGTTTTGCAAAGCCAAATGAAATCGTATTTTGTTGTTTAAGCTTGCGGACTTGGTACTTTTCCAGCAAGTCCTCCAAACCATACTGTACAACCACATAGGTTGTTTATTTCTACCCTCTAATTAGCGCCCCTATCGGTGGCAGGGAATACCAGGAAATACAGGAGCGTTTTTCGTCCTCATATCTCAATAAGTGAACGCAACAGTCGCGGTTTTAAACACGTCGTTAACATTGTGATATGGTCTAGTTAGGTTTAGAAAAAGATCCGGTACCGGTTAAAATGACTACATCTGTTATGTTAATACACTTCCAGTTCCATGAAACAAAAAGTTCCATTTGTTCCATAAAGTGAAAAAAAAAAGCTTGGTTATTTTTATTTTCAAATGGGACACAAACCCTGTTCTCCTGGGGGAAAGTCCTGTGTTGGACCCTTAAAGTCCTGTGTTGGACCCTTAAAGTCCTGTTCTGGTGGTTGATGAATGCAGATATGTGCTGATTAGCTATCATAACAGGCCGGATGACTAGCACACTGCCATGAGTCCACGAGGCTAATGTCTGATTACTCCACATTTTCATTGTGATATTTTGTGATTACATTCTGAATCTGCCCCGTTCTCTGTCAGATAAATACATAGTACAATGTCTTCCTCTGATGTAGATGTAGACTACACTGTAAGTCCGTAGTAGGCTATACAGTGGAGGTGCATATTCAGTGCTTTGGGTCCTTCTTTAAGTAATTTTGGGGTACAATTTGGTTTTGAAGAATTCTACAAGCAGCAATACCACATGCCAAGCAATCGCCCGACATTTTCAATGGGCACTGCACTAATGCACACAATACAAACACAAGGTCAGCCTTTGAAAACGTTGAACGTGGCTCAAGTGTTTTCCAACCTAACAGGGTAATTATGGTGTTTGCCTCACAATCAAGACGAAGGAGAAAATGATTCCTGCTGCTTTAACTTCCCACAGTGTTCAGCATGTTTTAGCCTTCACACTCTTCAGTTTTATTCTAACTGCACTTCTAAAAACACACCCACACAGACTCTGCACTGGCAATTTAATTCACAGCTGAAATATGGAGAATTAGTGTTATGTGATGTCAGTCAGCTACAGTATTTTGAATCTGTTTGTCATGTGAGTCATACCGTACGGATCACTATCACTCATATGACAAACAAAAAAATGCAGCATGTTTTTGCTTGTACGGACAAGCCTTATTGTTTGTGCTTTTCTGTCAACGATGATGCACAGATAAATAAACAAACCGTTACGCTTCCATATCTGATAAGATGATGATATAACTGATGTCACACAGTTATTCCACACTATTTGTTTTAACAAACGCTCAGGTAATCTTAGAGTGGAAACACTGCATTCAAATTTCATAGTTTAAAATGTTTCTCCTTGGTCCAAGTCAATTTTCCTCTTCTAAAATAAGATCTATTGATGCAGTGTGAGAGAGAGTGACTGAGTGGTGGTGGTCGCCACATAGGCATCCAAAAAGATTGTAAAATAAAGTACAATAATATATAGTCAAAAATTAAAAAAAACAAAAACAGATTCATTATGTGAATGTATTCATTATATCTTAACTCAAGGGCCAATATAAACTACTGTTGACAGTAAAAGTAGCTTTTGCATTATGTTAGTCATGTGCAAGTTGAATATTTCTAGATCTGAAAGACCAGTAGCAGTAATTTAGTAGTTTAAAAAAAAAACTTCTCTCTTCCCCTTATATATATATATATATATATATTTTTAACACTTTTTGCTCATTTAACTACTTCTTCCTTTCCTTCTTTTTTTATGTTACATCCTCCCATAGATGTATATCTATGCTATGCTCCTCCGGCTCTGTGGGCCTACTAGTATTATCAACTGTTTGAATTTGGACATACATTATTCCTGCACTGTATGTTGTTAGCAAACTTGACAAAGTCACACATGTATCCTTCCGTTAACTTCACCAAGTCTGTCAGCGTAAGCTGATCTGGGCCATTTGAATGGGTTTATCATCGGTTGATTTCACCACGGAGATGCATGCTTGCTTGACCGCAGAGCATGACTTTTGTTTTATCGTGATAACAGGTTGATTAACTCTTGATCACGAGATAACGGCATTAAAAAAAAATAATTGCAAGCGCAGCCGCTCTTTGGCTTCCGTACCAATCACAGTATGTCATCTTAATTGGCTTCACAATTTACAGGACGGTCATTCATACAATTGCCACTATATAGCATCGGTATCCCAATCACGTTCGGAATGATTGAAAAGAATCGCAATTACTAAAGCAGTTTGAAGCGCATGCATATGCCCGTGCTCGTCTGATGGGAGGGGCTTAGCAAAGAGAGGGGAGACACTTTAGAAAACGTCTAAACGTTTCGGCTTTTCAACCTTTGCGAGCATTTAAGCCAAAAATCTGAGCCAAGACATATTCTACTTTGTTTCTGTCCTATAGATGATTTAAAACACATCAAGTGATTCAATGTTTTACTTCGACGGGATAAATTAAAAGACTGCAGCCTGCTTGCTTGAACCACAATTATCATTTTTCTGTGTCTGTAAACAAAATCATTAGTGGGCCGTCGTGGACGTCTGTAGTCCGTGTAATAGGGCCCCTGATTACTTGTTTTGGTGTTAGCAAAGACATCAGCCTTGGAAGAATATTGGCATTAGTGCTGGATAGAACCAGGCCTGATCAATTTTCTGTTAATGGCTTCTCCACCTTCTCTCTTCCCTTATTTCTTTCTTTATTTCTCCTTGCTGTCTGCTGAGCTTGCTATTTTGCATCTTTGCAGCAGAAGAGAATGGACAGGAGCTAAACTGGCTCATCCATGAACCTTTAAAGGTCACATACTGTAATATCTTGGCAAACAGCCACAGAACATTAACACCACTCCCGTTGAACTTTTCATTTTTGTTGTCAGGTTGATCTACTGAGAATCAGAGCATTATGAACAGTATTTTACTGAGTGATCAGCATTTGAAACAGTATTTGTTATGAATAATGTGCCTTCGCAAATTCGCGATGGAAAGTATGAGTCTTTTTCTTATGAAAATACTACCCAGGGAGTATCGTTTTTCATGTGTTGACTGGTTATTTTCTTTGAGAAATGAAAACCTGTACTCTTGCACTCTCGCTCTTTCTCACACACACACACACACACACACACACACACACACACACACTCACACACACAGCAAGGTAGAAGGTGTTATCTATGATACTTACTATTCATGGTGTCAAGAGTTTGATAAAATCCCAGCAACACTTTAAGTACAACGTTTGAGTTTGTTTTTTTTCCATTAGTTTTTTTATGAAACCTGACTTATCTTACAGGTGTACATGACACAGGAGCTGTTTCCCTAGCCTTCTCTACGGTGAGATGTGTGGAGTGCTGCGGGCTACAGTAAGCAGATATTGTTGGTGATACATGAACAGCAGCTCAGCAGCCGCAGTCTGCTCTGAGCTCCTGCAGTGTTTGTCCACCGGGAGAAAACAGATGAGGTTGACTCAGGGGTCATCAGCTCCTCCTGGGGAGGACGCAGCTGATCATTCTCCTCCTGTGCCGCTCCACTGCTCAACAATCGCAGCACAATACCGAAACCATGAGGCAAAGAAACATGGCAGCCCTTTTTCCACCCACTGTTCTGCCTGCAGGAAGCTAGCACCATGAACCTTTGTGGTCTGGCTGTACAATGAACATGAATATAAACATGTAATACATTTATTGATTGATGAGACTCCCATCTTTTCTGTCATTGTTGTCATCTCCAAAAAGAATATCCTATTGTAAAATAGAATTTCAATTGACTATATGTAACTTTTTTATGTTTCTGAAGCTCTGTCATTTTTCTTAAATAAATAGTCTTAAATTACCTGTAACAGCAAACGAGACTAACAGTGAAAAGAAAGCCCTTTTTTATAGTTTTTAGTAAGGCCTCTGCCCTGGTCCGATTTTCCCCACAAAGTCACAGAATGATTTGCTGCAGGTAGAACGGCTCTACAGTCACACATTCTGATGGGTCACAGATTACGTTGTTACACCGAAAAAGCCTATGTTAGTATCCGCTCTTTTGAGCCAGATGAAAGGAAGCAGGAGATGTCCTTATATAGACCCAATTGTATTTGAATGTTATTTTAGAAGTTGACTGATAATCGGGGGCAGGACCATCACAAAAAAGAAGGAAATTAAATGAAGAACAACTAAAAGCTAAAAGGGAAAGTGAAAGACAACGGGCGATAACGTGAGTCAACTTCAGTTGGGCTTTCAACAGATGGAGACAATTACGAGATTGTAAATGATTCAAAACTCACCCTGAATTGGCCCTCAGTTATGTAATATGTCTATTTCATTCAACTTAACAATGCGCAATGTGGTTCTACATCAGTAGCCAACAATAAATTACGTCGCCCTTTCATTTAGCGCGGATGTTTTATTCGTTTTACTCAGTCTTTCTGTTGACTTACGATTTTCTTTTCCCTTGTCCCCCTGTAACGTTACTTGTGTAAAGCATCTATGGGTTTCCTGAAATGCTCTATAAGAACCTAAGTTATTATTACGTTGGTTGCTACAACAATCTCTTATTGCTTTGGCTCATGACACAGTGACAGTGATACCCGGTTTAGCTCACGAGACATCCAAAGTAGGCCCATTTACCGTATGCAACACTTGAAATGCAACGATGCATCTATAACCTATTCTCTTATTGTAAATGAATGATTTTCTTTCTGAGCAAAATACTCATCGCAACTGCATGACCTCCCCGAAACGCTAACTCCTAGACCTTTATGCCAGCAGGTGTGGTAAAAACACTACCACTTTTGTCCAAAGCGGCCGCTAGAATCAACTTCAACTGAAAGTTACATACAGCAACTTTAAGTAGAATACACAACAGAAAATGGGTGTTGAATGGTTAAATGACTCCTGTTGCTGGTATTTTTGTGATTTTTGTGATAACGTGATTTTTTTGCACCATTAAGAGAATAAAGCTTAAATCCCCAGAGACGTACAGCTTCTGCTGCAATGGATCAGTAAAGGTGAACTTTTCAAACCTCACTGTAAATCATTTTAAGGTGGTCTAACTGAAAAAAACATAAGTTTCCCTGCTGTCTTTAAATCTTTTTATTTTTAGATTTCTTTATTTAAAAGGGACAACGCACATTAATCAACATGAGCACAAAGTCCAACATGTAAATGTGCCTTCCTTAACATGGGGCCTGTGATCCCAAGAGACTTCAGGACCTGCTGGGTGGATGTTCCAGTGTAGCCTCTGTACCCAACTTCCACTGGATAGGGAGTCTATATGTACGACATTCCACTTCCGGGAATTCCCTCTTTTTGGCAAGATGTCCGTTACCTTCCCCTTTCTTTGTGTTGGTGTCCTAAACTCCAGTGGATTTGTGAGGACTATGGTTTAACTGCTCCTCAGATCTCTGCAGGGTAAATCCAGACAGCTAGCTAGACTATCTGTCCAATCTGAGTTTTCTGTTGCACGACTAAAACAACTTTTGAACGTACACATAAAAAACAAGTTCCTTCCCGAGGCTATTTTGCCGCGGCACCGTGGGTCTGTCCGGTGCTTAGCACCGCCCATGGCAATTGTGATTGGTTTAAAGAAATGCTAATAAAGAGCACGTTTTCCTCCCATCACAGAATGCTGTGTGGACTAGCCAGCCCCTCCTCCGCAGCACTGTGGAGGAAAGTCTGGCAAAGCGAGACTAATGGATAGGTGATTTCCCTCCACCCTGCTTGTGCACACACAGCTGCCCCCTCTGTGTTCTTTTCCTTCTATCCCTCAGGGCTGCCTCCACTCCCTCTGCACATGCAATGGTCAATTTGGCCATAATGACTGTCCTAGTAGACTCGGACCAGAGCATGATATCTGGCCGTAGGGTGGTTGAGGTAATCTCTTGTGGAAACTTCAACTGGCGGTCTCATATTCCACTCGCCTCTGGGTGACAGAAGGGACCACGCTCTCTTGCTGCTGTTCTGAGCCTGTGCTGAAAGCGTGGGTTTTGGGAGTTGCCGAGTTGGCAGGTCTCCTCTGAGTCATACCAGAGGTGCAGGTTCCGGGGGACTGAAAAAAGGGTATCATGCGTGGCCCTGATGAGGAAGCTAAGCCTTGCTTGGGGAATCCTACACACATCCGGCCATGTAACGGCCCTGTTGATCACAGCCTCCCGTGTTGTCCACCTCCCTTGCTTCTGTTGGCTCACCGCTTTGATTTTGTACCTCTCCTCGTCCATCCTCACTCCAGAGATAACAAGGTCTTCTCATTTACATTTGATCTTAGTTTAAAGAGTCAGTACTTAATTTGACATAAAGCTGCTGCTGCAGCTCCTGTGATAATATAAAGTCACTAACCATGTTACACTGTAAGTGTGCAGGGGACTGCATTTAATTCTAACTTTCATCATGGTAAGCATTGCTTTCATTATGATAAGAAACAACCATGACAGCAGGTTTCCATAATGTGTTCTCTTTAAACAAAAAAAAGGGGTGTCTAGAGAGCTATAACTCTCAAACAATGGATGCTGGGAAGTATGGTAACATGCTGATCATTAGGCTACTTTAATGAGTCGAGTAAACAATCAGAAGTGCATTCATTCAACTCCTCAGTGCTGCCGTGGTCTGAAAATTATATCATTAAATCAATTAATATTTAATGAATGAAATTGATAAAACTACAATTATACTACGTTAATGCGAAAACATACTGTACAGCCAGGAAAACCTCTTAATGAAAATGTTTTATAGGCTCACTTATATGTGAGAGGAACAGTTTCAAATAATCACAGTAATTCTTATCTAAACATTTCTTCTATAGAACTAAAAAAGTAAGACTTCATCCGTAGAAAAAAAAGAATAAGTGATGAAAATGTGAAAGGTATGTAGGTGTAAACAGAGCAGTAAATGCATTTTGCATGTGCATTATCTGGATGGCTCTTAAGCGAGCCGATAGATCACAATATAGGCCGCCAATGTCATTCAAAAGCTGCATACACTTTGTGGACAAATGTAGTTTTACACTTTACACACTATTGTATAGGGGTGCAGACAGACATGTCAGCTTGTTTTCCCATGAAGGCTGTGAGCTTCACACCAGACACAAAACATCAGTGGCAAATAAGTGCCACAGAAGTCCCCGAGCTCCCTTCAGGCCATCACTGTCCTGAGAACCAGCGGTCCTGTCCGCAGCACAGCTCCTGAGAGCACAGCAGGCGGGCAAATTAACTTTTTACCTGCACCTGTGCTGGGTGCCATTTCCTGCACCCAGCACAGCTCCACTGCTTTACCAATCTCTCTTACTTTCCTTAAAACCAAAAAACATGCATTCAACACAAATGTCAAATGATTTCATTAAATGTATGAGGATGCCAGGCACAGCATGCAAATAAAGACTATCACAGTTTGACTGCTTCATGTGGCCACCATACTGTAAAAAACAGTTCTATTTTCCAGTTTGAAAGAGAAATCTTTGTGAAATCACAACTACTCTCAATTACTGATATGATGTAGTGAATATTACCTCTGCTTTTAGTTTAGGTTGTTTATTTGTAACCATGTCTTACTAAAACACTGCATATTGTGCACGCTATGGTTGATCAGGGATGAAAAGGGAGAAAAGCATAAAGCACAACAATCCTTGGAGAAAAAAAGACCACATTCTAGCTACTGTGACCATCAATATTGTGGTTTAAATCAACCTCCCATCTCATGTAGGTGATAAAATTCCACTCACAATTGTTAAAGAAACACTTTCGCTGTTTGATCGTAATTCAAATAGCTGTGGGGATACTTTATTATCCAAGGCCAAAGAGACGCATAAGAGCTACTTACATCCATATTCATATGGCAGTTATAGAAGTTCAATCAATGCTCTTTCATCTTCGGAACTGAAAGCAATTCGAAGTGCAGACTAGGACTGAATAGGCAAGAATGTGTTCCAGAAAGACAAAGGCTGTCAAATGAATTACTGCAGAGGCATGGGAACTGAACCACAGGAAATCATTTATAAGCTATTATTATAATCCGACGGCACATTTGATTTACTTTGTACTTTTTATGTACTTTCTTATCAATCCCAGTTCTCTGGTACCCATTTCTGGAAGTCTGTGTGCTTTATTAAGATCTCTTTGATCAAGAGAGACACAAAACAAAATGTACTTTTATCTTATAGAAGTTTCTCAACCACCATTTGGATGCTGAATTATATAACTGTTATTTTGAAGAATTTTATGTGATGTGAATGTTCTGAACTAAGTGACTTAAGGGCTTCATTCACAATATCATATATATATATATATATATATATATATATATATATATATATATATATATATATATATATATATATATATATATATGTTTCCTTCCCCTATTGTATCTATTAAGTACACTCAACATAACCCAGTGCCTAAGTGTGTTTTAGACTGCAACAGAGTCCAAAGTGATCGCTTGAAATCTCATCGACACCGGAGCTTTGTTCGATGAATGCACCCCGTAACGAGGGCCCTTATCTTCGTTTCCCAAACCTCTCTCACAATTTACAACAAGTCCTGCTGACTTAGTGTCATCCTGTTAAGACACCAAGGTCTCTAAGCTCCTACATTTTTGAGAAAACAAGAAAAGATAAAAAACAACCTTTTGGGGATTTCTGCTGAGAGCTGTTGTTTTCAAACGGAGATATCACTCTTTTTGGCATTTTATATAGCGCTTTTATCCAAAGCACGATACAATTTGCCTCTCACCCATTCACACACACACACACACACACACACTCACCCACCTGGTGGTCTGACTATCGGGAAGAATTTGGGGTTTGTGTTTGTGGAGACCATAATTTAGGGTTTAGTATCTTAACCCTTGTGTTGTATTTCCGTCGACCATGTAACTTTTTGTTTTTCTGGGTCAAAATTTTAAATTCAAACTTTTTGGGCGTCTTTTCGACACTTTTGTCGCTTTCTCCTGATGTTTTTTGTCACTTTTTCTGATGTCTATTTTATTCTGCCTATTTCTTGACATTTTTGTCACTTTTTTCAACGTTCTTTTATCAATCTTTTTTCAAATGCTATAAAAATGTATAAAACACCCAAATTCAATCAAAGTAGTGAACTGATCATGTATTTTACTTGTGAACAGCATTGGTAGTATGTAACAATGCACTGTTTTTTTGACAATTTGGTTGAAAGGAACCCAGTTAGTCATTAGCATACTAAAAGTAGCAGCGGTACCTGACCTGAGAAAGAGGAGTAGTGGTAGTAGAAGTAGTAACACAGGGAAAGCTTAATTACCCACAGGCCAAAGCAGACTCCAGTTGACTGCATGTCAATGTTTTTCAATTTGCTAATTGCCAATCTGTGCGGGAATTTGCATCAATACATATTTAAGATGGCTTCTGCATTTTTACCTGATCTCATGGCCCAGCATACAGTAATTGTCTGAAAAGAGTCTGAATACATGACAATTCTACCAAACCCCCCATGTTTTATTTTACGTCCAATGTTTCTAATATTGTCCTATTCAAGTTAAGGTTATGCAAAGATGGAACTTATGCCAAATAAAGTATGGTTTAGGTGTGACTAGGCAACTAAAACACTTGGATAGGTTTAAGGAAACATTTGTTTGTTGGATAAAACACAACAAATTCAATAGCAATAATAACAGGTTTAACTGAATCTAACTGACAGGGTTAACATTTAATGAATAGCTGTCATTCTATGGATATGTTATCATCTGGGAAACTGCCAGTGGAATGGAACAGAGTATATTCACCTTTAACCTGCATCTATTAATGTGATATTTTTTCAAGGATTCTTGTGCTTTATGCTTTTCTTCCTCTTAAACCTTGAATAACAATATATATACACTAGGTGTGTGTGTGTGTGTGTGTGTGTGTGTGTGTGTGTGTGTGTGTGTGTGTGTGTGTGTCTGTCTGTCTGTCTGTGTGTGTTTGTGTGTGCAATACACAGTTTTTCAGTAGGACATGGTTACAGCAACATACTTGACTTCACATCAGAGGTAAACTTGCAGCATTCTGCTATGTGTCTGCTCTGTGTCGAGAACACTCCATCAGGCTGCTTGTCATGTTATGATTTCCCTGCATACAAACAATGCATGGAAAACAAGTTTAAAATCAACCTTGTTTCATAATTGTATTTGTCAAATTCAACTGACATTTAAAGAGATCAAACAGTTTGATTTGACTTTCACCTCTTTTGTTTGTAGATTTCAAATGCTATTGGACTTGTGTCAGAGTTTCTTTTATCATTTGTCTTTCATTTCACATACAACATGTACAACACGTACCAAATGTGTCTGCACACCACTCTACCATTACCACACAACACAAACAAGAACTTCATGTAGTTTGTTTACAGATTGCTACATGGAATTGGGAACAAAACAAACTAAATTGTTGTGGAACAGTGTGAAGTTGTATTTAAATACTTTCTTTATTTTTTAGCCATCAGAAGGCTTTTTACACTTGAAAGGAGAACATTTCCAAATGACAGCTGGACATCTCTATTCTTCTGGAATAAATTGTTGCCTTGCTGGCACATTCAAAGGCACTGGCACAGTGGCCTCCCTCTGTTACTGTAACCTCCACAATGTAAATGCCTATTCCTTTAAATACACATGAGGTCTAGAAGCCATTAACCTTGCTGCTGAACTGACTCCATTTTTTCACTTTAAATGCACCACCTTCATTTGGAAAAAGCCACCCTAACAATCCACAGAGAGCCATATAATCGGAGCAAAAACGATGGGCAACATATTCCTAAAGGCCTCCAGGTCAAGTTAACTTCCAGGAGTGTTGACATTTTGCACTAACAAAAATGTAGCCACGGAAAGAACATTTTACAACAGTGCTGTCAGGTACTGTTACAAGGGTAAAGTTTCAGTGAGGAATCCCAAGAATAATAAATGGTCATCTATAATTAAGGACTTCACTACTGCAATGTAATTACTCATATGACTATAGGCAGAATAAGGCGCAGAGGGGTGATTTAACTCAAATAACCCTTTACCGCAGTGAAGTTCAGTTTTTCTAATTATCACTTACTTAAGTACAAGGCTAGCAATATTGTGTCAAAGCCTGATATATCTTATTTATCCGTGCCATAGAGCTCCACCATTGTCTTTAAGCTATTTTTAAACACATAAATGAGCCACATCATTGCATTGGTTAATGTTTTCCTTTTTTACAATATATAAAATTGGCACTTTAGTTTATTTTGAGTCATACACTGTCCTGCTGCGGTTCACTAGAGCACCGAATGTGTAATAATGTGAACTTGAAAATAGTCCCCCCCAAAAAAGATGTAGTAAAAGGAGATCCCGAGGAAAATTGTTGTGCAGCAGTTTCTGTACAAAGTATAAAAAAGTGCAAATATAGAGAGTGCAAATAAAAACAAAAAATACAAACAATAAAGATTATTATTAAGCTGCAAAAACCAAAACATACGCAATGTCGAAAATCTAACAGATTAAAAGTATGAGAAGTGACATATAGTACAATATTAAATCATAGTACCGGTAAGTCTTAATTCAAAATTTTCAGTGACTATATCCCTGCTATTGCACTTAATGTCCCATTATTGCAAATTATGAGCCATGAGAGAGGAAGAGGGAGATTTAAACCAACAGAGCAGAACAGTGCAGCCCTAAAGAGGAGACTCTGCTGTCCATCTCTCTGCGTGAGATATGGATGCGCAATTTACTCCTCTTAGAGAGATGTTTGCTTGCAACTACAGTGCCCATCCATTTCAGGAAATTGAACTTGACCTTTTAAAAAAGTGAATCTACATATTTGGGAGCTGGTTTTATTAAGATTTACGCTTTGATCAGTAATCAGTCCCAGTAAGTATACTGTAGGGCAGCCATTCTTGACTACCTACCGTAAAATAAGCATTTCTGAAGCAGTGAAGCTTTCCAGCCAATTGCAGCATAAAAATAACTGTTACTGGAAGCATCATTCAGCACCAGTGGCAAAAGGTAGTTGCAACTGGCCCCAACCATGTTGGATTTTACAGTTGAATGAGTTCTTAAGGCTATTGTATTGGGAAAGTGGAGAGGTCAAAGAGAAAGCTATCAGAACCACGGGTAGCTCTCTGAGGGTCATAGTGCTGAAAGGGCTGACAGCAGAGGAGCTGTCTATTTCATTGTGGTGCTGAAATAATCACTGACTTTAACAAAAGGCATTTTTTTGTCACAATACCCTCACAAGTGCACTTTTATTTGATTTAAAAGCAAGCAATGATAAATTGAAGCAGATAGAATACGAGACGGAAGAGATCTGCAATAGCAAAAATTTAGCAAAAAAAAAAATTGTTTTACCAAAGAAAATGAAAAATATGACGGTGATTGGTTGCCTTTTCGAGGGCATATATAGCAAATGGCACCAATTTAAAATTTTATGGAAGATCTTCTTTGATCACAGGTGCATTTCCGAGGTGCCAATCCGAATCACTTGCAAGGGCCTGCTCTCTGCCCAACATTTTGTTTGAGGGCCTGCTCTCTCTACGGGCCCCAGTGCAACCACACTGTCTGCACTGTCTTTATTATTATATATTTACAACCCTGTTCAACACAGTGTACCCTATGACACCTGCTGGTGAGGAACATATTTAGTTTAAAGCCAACAAACCATGACTTCACCTACCTAAACAAAAGGAACTGAAATGTAGCAAATATTACTACTGCTGTATCCAACAAGGACTGTCACCATATATATATATATATATATATATATATATATATATATATATATATATATATATATATATGATCAGACCCAGGACACACATCTTCCTGTGTTTACCACTGACAATCTGGAGGACTGAACAGTACCTTGACTGGTGTTTCAACCAACTGCGAAAATGTATGAAGCGTACACCATCTTCCAAACGCCTCCGATCCTCTGAATCACTCACTGACTCACCCAGACGGAGGCTTCTGCCCTGATCCGTGGGCCAGATACTCTTGGCTCTCAATGCGAGGATTTCACTTATGCTAACTGAACGAGGATTTTCAGGAGTAACTGTATTACACAGTTTGGAGTTTAGCCAGGAGCAGGTCAAAATGGCTTCTATAGTCTACTGTAACTACTACTAACCGCCTTATAGGGACGTTTTCATTTTACAAACATGGTCTATGTCAGAGATCTTTAACAGAGGGTCCGGGACCCCTAGGGAATCCTCCGAGTTATTGCAGGGAGACCTCTAAATTAATGTAAATGTCTAAACATAATTCCAACATATTATTAGCAAATATTAATCTCCATTGATGACAGCCTTACTGGCCTATAGGTAAGGTAAGGTAGCCATCCGCAGATACAGTTCATCATATTCACTGTGCCACATAAAACATGATTTGTAAAATCATGCCAACAATTAATATTTTAATAGTTTAGAATTCTGTGCACTAAGAAGGTATGAAGAAAGGCTTGAGGCCCCCTACACGTTATTGTAGTCACAGTTTAATATGCAACTTCAATTTATACAATATATGTAGTAGGGGGTCCCTGCTCCGTCTATCCTTCAGTTAAGGAGTCCTTGGCTTAAAAAAACGTTAAAGACCCCTGTTCTATGTTACGAAAACTTATATTTCCCTGTGTCCCATTCTCTTAATCATCCTCCCTTCAACCACGACAAAATGGTAAGAAAATTGAAGAACATTGACCTCAAGATGCTAGTCCTTGAAGTCAAGTCAACAAGAAAATGCACAAACATGCACCCCAATATTTGTCAAATACAAAGACTTTAAACACAGCGAGCTGGTTATACCCAAAGGAAGGAACTGAGATGAACTAACTTGTGCCCAGTTCTATCAGAAAAATACTGAAAGGATGCACAAATATTGTCCAAAGAAGAAAACAGTTCTGGAAGAGAAAAGGAAAAGCAAATTGTACATCGATAGACAACTCTTCCATGTCAATGAGCTCACACCTTGCTTTCTAATCTACTCTGTTACAAGAAAAGTCTTAATAGATGCACCACCGTGTGCAGTTTAACAAATGCTCCCGACTCTCACATCAAGCCTCAGTTTGACCCTTTGTCTTTACAGTGAGTTTGTATTTTACATATCCCTTGCCCTTTCCTCTTGTCATTTTCACTCCAGGCGTCCATATATTAACATGCTTCTCTTCCTCCCTCAGCTCAAATATGCACAAACCCACGTGACCATTTTCATCTCAAGCAGCTCTCTCCGTACCCTGAACAGATTGCATCACAAGAACACAAACCTTGTATATACACAATCCAAAGCATGTTAGTATTCAACACTTTAATAAATTCCTGAGTAATATAAAACCACCAAATCAAACAGAAGTAAACATTTTAATAAAGCACTATGAGGGGTTTTTTCAAAGCATGCTCAATAACAAGGCACCTTTACATGATGGCTTCCCTGCTGAGCTCTACAAACATTCCTGTTCATATTTAATTCCATCCTGTTCAACAGAATTGCTGCCGAATATTAATATGGATAATAATGCCCTTTATTCCTTAGGAAAACAATTATTTTATTTAATTGTAGCACCATCCTGTGCTTTGTCTACGTGGACTGTGTTTCAGGTAGAATGATGCAGGCTTTTGGGTTTGTATCTCAAGGTAGCTACCACAAAGGTTTACCTATTTTAAGTGAAATTATCACAAACAATAACTGACACAGGACAGCATTATGTATACAAATAGCAATAGTTTACTGACAGCTTAGTTTACAAATAATATAGACCCGTAATTTAAAATTAACCAAAAATAATACAAAGAAGACTACTTAAAATGTCTAAGCTGTCCTTTAATAATAATAATAATCTTTAAAAAAAAAAATTGTTAGCAGCTGCAGGCCGTCAAGAACAGAGGAAAAATATCAAGGCATACAAACAGCAAAGTCTTTATGTATTCATGCCTACAGCAATGCTGTACTGTCGTAAAATCAGCCTTAAGACATTTCTGACAGATAGATGTTCTGGGTTGGCAGGTTGAGGTTGGCCTTGGATAAAAAAAAATAATAAAAACAATGATAATAGTAATAATAACAGTGTGATGGCTCCTAGGCCTCAAGACCTATTAAGTCTGTTTGTTTGCTGGGATCTGGGGATTGGCTAATGAGGACTTGTTAAACAAAGGTAAACGTGTTTATCAGTTAATCAGTAATGTGTGTAGTGTATGGATGTGTGTAGCAATGTTAGAACGCAAAAGTAACTCAACCCAAAGTCCAAACAAACCAAGCAACCTTGAGGAGGCAGAGAGGAAGAGTGACTGCCCAGGCACTCCTATTTATGGACATCAGTTCATCTAGGTGTCAATCATCAGTCCTTATTAGCCAATCCTCAGATCCCAACAACCAAAGGGACTTAATAGGTCTTGAGGCTTAAGAGCCGTCACAACGGGATGAATGATAACAAATGCACCATGAACTGGTGTGTGGCTAAAGCAAGAGCACTTCTGCCTCATTCTTCGTTAAGTGAATTGGACAAAAAGAAACCTGTTACCCACTCAGACAGCCCTCGGCGGCCTCATGCACTCTGTCGCCCAATTCTGACAGCCAGTCCTCCCACGAGTTCAGTCCCCAGGATAACAAGAGGTGTCTGACTCCTTGGACTCTGCTCTCAGCCACAACACTGATGGGCTCCTACACAATCCAGGCTGACAGAAACATGAGGCAAGGGTGGTGAGAGGGGAGGAGGGTGACTGTAATGTCATTTGCCTGGAGACTTGTCGGCTCCTCACAGAATGTGCCTCAGTGTTCTCCATCTGTGGCAACAAGCTTCTTCGCTTGTTGTTACGGATCTGAAGCTAAAATACAGCCTTTAATATCCCCCCTCACAATGCATTGAAATACCATGTTGATGTGATCATCAACTATAATGTTCGCTTATGTGTGTGTGTGGCGTCTGCAGTGTTTGAGCTTCTGTGACAGCAGAGAGGATAAGAGCCTTATATGATTCTTTTGTCATCGTATGCTGTGGCTGACAGCTTTCAGGACACTGAAGGTCTTACACACTTCTGTTTAACTCTACAAAGCAGGGAGACACCTCTGCAACTACAAATAGAACCTAAGTCACCAAGGACTAGCATTTACTCAAGTACTGTACTGAGTATTTCCATTTTATGTAACTTTATACTTTGACTCCACTACATCTCAGAGGTAAATGTTGTACTTTTTACTTCACTACAATTGTCTGACAGCTACACTTTTTAAGATGGCAGTTGTTCATCTCCTCAAGGGCCTAACTTTGGGTTCAACATTGGGGGGGTTGAGATCTCCAACTATTTAGGGTGGTCCCTGGATTTGTCTGCATGTATTGAGAAAAGCGACAAAAACATCGGAAAAAATGTGGGGGGAAAAAATTTAAAAAGGTGACAAAAACGTTGCAAAAAGCTACAAAAAAACAAAAAACAAAAACTTTAAAGAGACGAAAACCTCCCAAAAAATTGTCGAAAAAAAACATCAAAAGGCTACAAATAACCGAAAAAGCACTAAAAACTTCGAAAAAATAACAACCTTAAAAAAGACAACAAAAAATCCAGAAGAAGCGACAGAAACGTTGAAAAAATTGTCAAAAAAAACCCTCAGAAAAATTTTACTTGTCACGTCATCTGCAATTGCTCTAGTTCTTTTTTTATTCTACTCTAATACTAGTTGTATATATCTCTTATTGTAGTTGTTCTTATTTTATTTGTACTTCCCTATTCATTTGTACTTATTTCTGTCTTTGTGCTGCTGCAACACCTGACTTTCCACCCGGTGGATCAATGTAGGCTTATCTTATCTTACCGTATTAATCGCTGTCTACACACTCTGGACTCTGCTTTTGTTACTTTCTTGTTGTGACCTTATGATGCTTGCAGTGGATTGCATCTTTGCAGTTTCTTTTTGCCTCACCCGCTCTGTCAACTTCATGATTAATTACCTTGAAGCTTAATATTCCCCTTGGGAGTGACATGAATAACCAACGGCTCTGTAACAATCAACCACATTGTTAATGCTTTCAAAAGTGCGTTAATTAAAATTACCAGGAGACCTGAAGAAATTCTGTCAACATAATCTGGATTTCATAATATAATTAAATGTATTTAATTTCATTTTTAGTGTTTCTTGTTCTTTTAAATCTCAATCGCCAATCATTTTTAATTCTTTGTGAACATTATTATTCTCTCACTTCTGAGGAGAAAAAGGCGCAAAGAGGAGCTTGCGGTGTCAGAAGAGATGCAGAAAAACATGCTCAACTCTTTAAAAAATCATCAACATCAACATCTTTCTTGCATTTAAATGAATTCATAAATACTGTGTTAACATCTTTTTTTGTCTTTTGTCAGATCAATAAAAAGAAGAAAAGACGTCTGTTCCCACACCATTGATAACAGAGTGAGTGGAGTTAGGGTGTGAATTAATAGACTAAAAGTGAGGTCATATAAGACTAGAAGTCTCATTTTTAAAACAAGAATTCTTTAGTTTCCTTTTGCAAATGAGACATGGCTTCTAGCTTTTCTTTATTCACAGAAATGAGGAGAATTTCTGATCCACTAACTGTACTTTCTTGTGTGCGCTCATGCTTTAATAAAATCTACTATTCCTCCTCCTCATTTGGATAATAATACAGAGTTAGCTGTTCTCACAAAAAAAACATCTCTTGCAGAAGAACTTGGGCTTTGAGGCAAAAAAAATCTTGATATGCTTTCATCTACTGTGGTTGAACGTGCAAAAATAGAAGTGGAACATGAGGATGGGCCGCCGACAAAGCCATGAACAAATAAAAGCATCCAGTATAGCCTGAGAGAAAAAAGGAAGAGAGGGATTGATGACTGTTTGTGGTTCAGGCAGTTTCTATCTGTGACTCACTGAAAACACTGCGAGCGTATCAATTCCCACCAGATTCCAACATTTCTGATGTGTAGGTTCTTATTATTTTCAGCCTTTTTAAAAAAAAAAAAGAAAAGTTTAAATTATGTAAGAAAGGACACAAGAGTCACACTTGAAGCACCGTTCATTAAGTTTTTCCTCGCACACTCATCATCCCACTCATCCAACCACTCACACACACACATACACACACACACACACACACACACACACAAAACACAGATACCAGCATAATGTCTACTTATTTATACCAAATATGTTTCACTTTATCTGAGAGAAATACATTTCATTTGGATAATCAACATTTTGGATGGTAGAACACTGATTCAAATATATGTGATGGGGTCTAATGTGAAAGGGGTGCTCAGTGTGCCAAAATCAATATGTGAGCTGAGGTGATGAAGTTGCCATTATAAACTAGAACAGGAGCAACTCATCAAACTCGCTGTGATCAGTGGATTCTCTTGCAAAGGCACATTAGCCTGTGTCTGCATAAATCTTTTGCATTGAGTTCACCAATTTTTGATGCGTTGAATGCAAACTGCTCCACAAAAGAGGCTTGCAGACAGCTGTGGGAGTAGAGTTGATGGGAAACACATCTCCTGAATTAATTGTGTGGCCACTTACGCATTTACCGTTACCATTGTGACTGACAAGCGGTACGTTCAGTGTGTTCCTGGCTAGCTAGCGTGTTAGCCAGGCTTAGTTAGATTGATTGGTTTAGCAACCAGCCATGTAGTAACTATGGGCCTCATTCACCAACATCTTCCTAAGTTTCTTCTCAAATTTGTTCATCACAAATGTCCAAAGAGAGATCTACGTCAGATTAATGAGGGTGTTCTTAAACCGCAGAATTGTTCGTACTTGTGTTCTCATTTTGGTGAACCCCATTGTCCTCCTAAATTGAAAGTGCGTGCCAGTTGATCTAGCGCTTAAACCCAAAAGATAATCTTGACAAAAAAATAAAACATACCTACTTTGGGTCTATAAGTAGAGTGAAAAATCATAAATTATTGGCTAGTTAGCTTAGCTAGCTTTATTGTTGTATATTATACAATACAGGATTGCCCAATGAGATGCAGGTGTAGCCCCCTCTACGCTACAAAGAAAGTTGTGTATGTGTTTGTATTCATATACACATGGAAAATATGTGCAATATCAATGTAACATGCAATCATAGTTTGTCCATGACCATGAGTGGGGAGCAGAGTGCAACAGTTAGACAGAGAGAGTCTGACTGTAATGAAATATGAAGCCGTAATGTATTTAACAAATAACCAGTTACAAGACTGTAATGCATGGGGAACATTCCAAACTGAAGAATAAATTGTAGAAACAAGCCACATTTGGACTGGATTTATTTCTCTAGGTGATAGTGGGGTGATTTTAATATTTACAAATGTTTTTGCCAATCTGACGGAAACATGCTGACGCCAACATTCAGGCCTATTTGAGAACAGGGGAAAATTAAAGCCGTCAGGAGAGCAAGACCCGGGAAATGCTCATCCAATGTGCTGTTATATTGTCCGCTACATGTAGATGCTGGCAGGATGTCCATGTCTATTACAGACCATATTTCACAGTGGTTAAAATGCCGTCCGGAACAATGAGTTAAATTACAGAGGGGCGCAGAGAATATTTCATTCTCCACTTCCCACCTTTAATGTTAATGCCACTGGAATGGGGCTATGGAATAAAAATAGAGCACCGTCCACCATGTTCAGATGCAAATAATATGCCTTTATATGAGCAAATCCTTTTTAGCGATTTAATATGTAAAATGAAAAGACTGCCAAGAAAATGAAACGATCATAAGATCTCAAGGACATTTCTAGTTTTCAGTGAGGTCACATCTGTAATAGGCTAATGTAGCTCTCACCTTCACAGTTTATAGGAGCAGCCTTGAGGGAAAAGGCCAGCCCGAGTCAGCCGAGCTGTGGACTTCAGGGAGGCCTGTGTGGGCCGCCTGCTGAAAGGGTGCCCTTCATTTCTAGACAGCATGCCCTTTTTAAAGTACAATCACAGATAGAGAGTGAGTGGCAGCCTCACTGTTGTCTGTCCCCGTCCCACTCACTCACAGACGTGGCCTCAAGGGTCTCATTTGCGCACACTTGTGCTCATGAGTCCCACGCGGGGGTTAAATTTAAGCAACAAAAGCACTTTAGGTAAGTTTAGGGGGAGAGTATAGTTTCAGTTAAATGATAATTTAACAATCTAAATACATGACAAATTTATTCTATAAGGGTAACAACAAGACTAGCTGGCTATCCAGCCATGTCATTGTCCCCAAATCAACATCAAGATCTTCACGAACAAATGACGTGCCATGCGTCGGTCGGAGCCTGAAGTAGCGAGTTTGAACAACTATTGGGGACGTGAGGCAGACGCTTATGTGACAGCAGCATATGTCTTGATCTCATCTTTTTCATATTCTATTTGATTTAATTCTGCAGGTGCAGCGCATTCATTTAGAACGGTGAACAGACAGTTTCACTGGAACTACTTAGTAGGTGTCCATTACCATGTCTAAATGAATGCCCTGTGGCCAAAATTATTATTTTCTAAGTTATTTTAACTTTGTTTCAAGTTTTGTTTAAATAATGCATATCAATATGTATAAACTGCTATTATTTTTTAAAAGTGTGTTGTGAAAGACACTATGGTATAATACACTTTTGCACTTTTACACTTACATTTTGACTGTTGCCACTGCTTATGTTTACATGTTATTGCTAAGATATCTTAAGTAAAAGAATGAGGCCAATAGTTCTGAACACCCACTGCAGAAAGATTTAACATTAATTGTGTAACTGCAGCTTGACTTCATTTGGAACAGGTAAGCCTTTCACTGCAGCCAGGGCATTTTCTACCATCTTCTCCACAATCCTTCTTGCTGTATTGTAGGTACTGATCCCAATGTGGGGTGTGATCAGCACATTAGGTAGGCCGAGGAGGGGATGGTCCCTGCACAAGATGAAGCAGAGAGGCTGAGTAATACGTTATTAGTTGTTACAGTAGTGAATCATTCTAGCTTTAGAACGTGTGTGGGTTTTGATTGGTCTGAGAGTGTATTTTCAGTGTAAAGGACCTTGGTAAAGGTTCAGGATGAGTCACATCTAATGCTGCTGCACGAATTGATCCCGACTGGAGAGCCTTAACTAAGGCATCCTGGTCCACAACTTGGCCTGAGAAAATGAAAAGAGCATTTTTATTAACTTGAACCAGTAATCATTACAGTGTGGGCAGGGGCGATTACAGATTTTTTAAGTGAGGTGGCACAGGGAGGACCAACAATCAGTCATGGGGGGCATTTTATCAGAATACAGCACAGAAAATATGCTTAGAAATATAGTAAATATTGGATAGGATAGAGCATAGTGTAATTCTAGTAAATATTGGATAGGATAGAGCATAATGTAATTCTGCTAAATAAAACATCACGTTCATTATTAGTTTCACTTGTTTTCATTTTGAACAAATTGTATATCAGAATACACACATTTTCTATAGGCCCAGTCTGCCACTTTAAATCGTTCCATGGTATCAGAATTTTGGATAGTAATCATGGAAATTGGTCATGTGACAAGGGCTGGGAAAATTGGCATAACAGGCAGCCAAGTGATACTGTGATCCAATGGAAATCACAACAGCACTCCAGCCCAATGGATGGGGGAGGGGCAATCATATTTCACACTTCTAGCCCGGCCCCTGAGTGTAGGAAACACATTGTTCCCACCTCTGCTGATGTTGACCAGTGTTGCTGTGGGTTTCATAAGGGATAGCTCTCTGTGGCCGACGAGACCCGTTGTGTCCGAGGTCAGTTTGACAGCTATCACCACAAAGTGCGACTTCCTCAGCAGGTCGTCCAGGCTCTCGCAGTAGCTCGCTCTAACTGCCTGCTCATCCTCCACATTTCTGAATAGAAAAATTAAGGAATAAACGTTTTCAGACTCATACACTAACAGTGCATCCAGTTTTTCAAGGGAGGATATGTTGTGTTTTTTAAAGAACGGTAGCAATCAGCTTCTTTTGAAAAAAGAAACATTGCTACAGTTGGTACAGTTTACCTTTTACCCTGCAAGAAAAATGCTACCTTGTTAAGCATTAGCTTGTTGTTGTCATTGATAAATAACGTGTTTGATTTCCTGCACAGTCCTAAAGAAACCTCATTATCAATAATGAAGTCATTGGTTATTTCTGTAAAATATACAACATAAAACATCCAGAATTTGTTTTACATGGCTATTAAAAAATAAACTCATTGGCGATGTAAAACGCAAACATTTTGAGGTTGTTAATTGTACCTTCTGGTCCTGTTGTGATACAGGATCTTCATTTCAAATCCTTTGCTTCTTTGGGCAATTTTGTAACCAATCTCTCCCATTCCAATGATCCCTAGAGTCGACCCTGTGACTTCAACTCCCATCAGACTTTGTGGTATGTGCATTGTCTTTGGGTCAATTGCTATTTGATGACCTATGAAAAAAACAAAAAGTCTAATTAAACATTTTGTGTAGTTATTACAGACCTCTGCAATCGGCTGTGACTAACCAGCTGGAGGCAGCAACAAGGTATTTATCCATCACCGGCTTCCCACCTGCCAACACAAATTGTTTTGGACAAAAACAATAATAACATATATATAGGTATATGTGTATATATATATATATATATATATATATATATATATATATATATATATATACAAATAATTGCAGATTTACAAATGATCTTTCAAGGTTTTGGAAGCTGATAATATGCTATGCTCCTTTGCCTAAAAGAATGACCAAATAATCTGCGTATCCATCTAAAAATTGCGGGCAAATTAGGATTAATTTCCTACTCAGAGACAATAAATATGAGCCCTGATCAGCAAGTTTTCCTGTAAACTGGAGCACACACAGATTGTGTTGCATTGGTTAACCTTTGATCTCACCGTCAAGGATCTTGCGAGCTGATGCCAGAAGCAGACCCATGGTCAAATCTGCAGTAGAGTCGCTGACTACGCCTGGCGTGTTGGCCACCTTTGCCCCGAGACTGTTAATGAACGGTACGTCAAGGTGGTCGATGCCCACTCCTCCGCTGACAACCACTTTGAGGGAAGGAAGCAGGCCAAGCAACAAAGGCTCGGCTGCAGGACAATACTTCCACATGAACAGAACCTGGATTTTGGGGCCGTGAAGCACTGGGTCTTCTAGAAGCTCTCTGTAGCAGATGATTCGGAAGTGTTGTTTCAGTATGTCAGCTAGCTCTTCAAGGTAACCGTGCTCGCCCCCCACCTCTGAGACCAACGCCCATGTTTTTTCCTCCGCCATCACCTGGTGTGACATAAGACATAAAAGTACTTTGTCATATTATTAGTTCAAATAGCACACTTCCAATTAGCTGCTAGTGTAACCTTAAAGGAACACGCCGACTTATTGGGACTTTAGCTTATTCACAGTAACCCCCAGAGTTAGATAAGTCGATACATACCCTTCTCATATCCGTGCGTGTTGTAACAGCGCTAGCTTAGCCTAGCACAGATCCTGGAGGTAACCGGTTCCAACTAGCCTACTGCTCCGAATAAGTGACAAAATAACAGCAACATTTTCCTATTTACATGTTGTGATTTGTATAGTCACATGGTGTACAAATAACAAGGTCATATGAGACACAGCCATCTTCTAACTGTATACAACCTGGGGACTATATTCTGAGGAAAGGCGAAGCACTGCTACTTCTGCTACTTGGGCGGAGTGATTTGCTAGCAGCACCTGAAGCCCCGTGGTGCGGAGCAGAGAGTTCGTTCAGAGTTGGAGTAATAGAGTCAACAATTACTAGATGGTAAAAGCATAGTGACCTTGTTATTTGTACACCCTGTGACTATACAAATCACAACATGTAAATAGGAACATGTTGGCGTTATTTTTTTAGTTATTCAGAGCAGTAGGCTAGTTGGAACCTGTTACCTCCAGGATCTGTGCTAGGCTTAGCTAGTGCTGGGGGCATCAGACAGAGTTACAACACGCATGGAGATGAGAAAGGTGTGTATCGACTTGTCTAACTCTGGGGGTTACTGTGAATAAGCTAAAGTCCCAATAGGTCGGTGTGTTCCTTTAAGTGACTTAGTGTACAGTAGGTAAGCTGAACATGCAACAATGTAAAATGTGTCAACAAGCAAGCATTTCCAACGACTAATTAATATTTCCTTGGGTTGAAATAAAGCTCTTATGTAAAGGGGTAAAAAAAACAATTTAGCCTCTGATTAATACCAAATTGCTAAATTCTCTCCATGAAACTTCCTTTAAAATGGTTAGGAAATTACATTAAAGTGTGTTATTATTCAGAGTTAGTTTTAATGAGGGAGACTCACCTTTTTAAGCCAAGCTCTGGTTTCAACCCTTCTGTCTCCTCAGAGTGATCCGGTAGGAGCTGAGGGCTTGGGGGTGTTTTAAAAACCTTTGACCAGTGTTGTGTTGTCATTTTCCCCGGGTGAAGTTGCAGATTAAACGTGGTAACCTAATGTGAAAACCAAACCCTGGGCTTTCTTCACCTTGTGGCGTAAAGAGGTGACAGGGGAAGGAATGTTGTGCTTAGTTTATAATTTACAAATAATAACGACATTGTTGTTGAAAGGTCCACATTTAAATTAGCTCGCCTTACAAATTAACTTAAAATAAAAGCAAGTAAAGCAAAACAAGACCAGAGACATCATGTCATGCTGACTCATTGCTTTTAGATTTTTTAAAGGCAGGTCTATCATAACGGGTAGTTTAGAGATTTTGCCACGGTTTGGTCTTTACATTTCTGTGCATTGATTAGCTAGCCTGGCTTTGTCAAAAAAAAAAAAAAATAATAATCAACATACCCACATCTCCAAAGCGCCCTTTGGTTTTTGTGCAGATTAAACTAACAAGATATAGTGTGTTAATAAGTGAGCTCAAGAGGTGCTGGTAGACACATTTTCTTTAACCTTTGGACAGAGTCAGGTTAGGTGCAATGCCCATCTATACTTTTCTAGCTAGATGTTAGTTCCAGAGATAATGTTTTTTTGCTTCTTTGAGTTCATTAATCTCCAATATCCCCCGTTCCAATAATTCCCAGAGTATATCCTGTTACATCCACTCCCATCAGGTTTTGTGGTATGTGGATGGGTTTAGGGTCCCCAGCTATTTAATGAGCTGTGAAGGAAAAGGACTTAAAAGTCTTAAACGTTTTGTTTTCTTATTTATTTGTGACCCCCCCCATTATTTTCATAAATAAAAACTGTGTTGCTGCTGCAAAGCTTTGTAATGCTAACACATAATTCACTGTTTCTCTAGGTGCGTACTGCATCTGAAGGCTATAACATGCCACGGCCATAATTAAACACATCTTAACCACTGTAGAGGCATGGTTCTATGTATGCCAATGCTGGTCTGTCAGTGGCACCGTCCACCACTTTGTGTGCATTCGTGGTTCCCAGAGGTTGAATCTTACAGACTCATTTTCCCCAGGCTCCACTATGAAGTTCACGTTTGGTTCAGAGTGCAATGTCTTGCTGGATGTATTGCCATGCAATTTGACATTCATGCCAGCCAAGCAAAGTGAGCAGGGAATGTTCAGCTCCAGGGTAGCAGCTACACATGGAACATGGCCTAGATTTTAGGGGCCATGCATCTGTGTGTGTGTGTGTGTGTGTGTGTGTGTGTGTGTGTGTGTGTGTGTGTGTGTGTGTGTGTGTGTGTGTGTGTGTGGGTGGGTGTGGTATGGTATGCTGTTGTTTCATTATGTCAGTTACCTTATCAAGGATGGTTTGTCCTTTCCCATCACCCTGAGGCACGGAACACAAAGATAAACACATTAGAACTACACAAACACTGTGTGGCTTGTCAATGTCATGAAGACGGCAGAGATGGAGTAAACACAACAATAATCTAAAGCTGTTTGATGGGCTTCTACGACACAACAACGTGGTATGCTCGTTGATATTCATCTTAGCTGGTTCAAAAAGCTGCCCTGTACCATATGTTGTTAGTATTTAAAGCTGTGTGTGCATTCCTATGTTGTGTGTGAATGTGGAGGACTGGTGGAATAACACTGAGTCATACAGCACAGCTCTACACACATGGTGTCACAGTATTGCATCATAGGGAGTTTTTTTTTACACCAGTTTCCAAGATGCCTAAGTCACTCAAATCACCTCTCATTAATCACACAGATATTACAACATGATTATGAATTAAACCAGTAAGACATCATACCTGCTTAGCATTTAAATGAAAATGGCAGCAAATGAGGTTCATAAAAGTGCATGCAAACTTAATAATAGTTCAAATGAATTAATTTCGCTGTTTCATAATCCCATGACATTAACCAAAAAGTATCTGCTCCTCCCTCCATCCTGTTATTCCTCCTCCACACCTGTCTGCTGTTCCTCTGCACCTTCTCTCATCTCACTCCATAGTTTCCTAAACACCCACTCCCACACTCCCTCTCCAATATTTCAACTCATTCGCTCTTCACTCATCCGGCGTCAGATAGTTTCAAATCGTCCCAGCTCCAGTGGTAGTTTCACGTTTTAGGCCGCTTGAATTGGGCATTCAAGTTTATCCCTTGTGTGTTTGATTTGCTTCTAACCGGATTCTCTGTGCCACAGGATCTCTGACTGCCTGCGTGCCTGCACAATCAGCTGCTTTGCCATGCTCTCATCCGGCCATCTCCATTACCTCTGTCTCCAAAAGCCAGATTCTCCCCCCACATCCATCTTTATTCTCTGCAACCAATCAATAAACCTTCCTTTATCATTCCAAACTAACATACTTGTCTCCCCAAGTTGATTATAACCCATCTGATCTGTATTCAAGTCCTTGCATCAGGAACATTACAGGTAGGCTCAAATATAAACAAACACAACCCTAAATAATCCATTCAGTTATTGATTTGACTTAGAAAGTAGCTTGTGCTTTCATCTACACAGAGCAGTGGAGCTTGTTGGTCATGATTCCTTTCATGTTTAACTCCTAATTCTTTCTCAGTATGGTTTGCCTCTATTTATTATGCAGCTCTTTTGATAACGGCAAGTGTTGCTGACGGGGGGGACATTTCCATATCCCTCCCAGTTATATTAGAAGAGAAAATATGACTGCACGGTTCACTAATGGTCTTGTCTTGAATCTGCAGACATACTGTAAATTTGGACCATAAAATCTAAAGACTCCATTTGCCATTCCCTGCTGCTAAAGCCCTGCTGAGCTGACGCAGTTTTTCATTTCCACTAATGAAAAGTAAAAGGAATGAGGTGCTGTATGGATTTTAAATTCAAGCAGAATTGCAAAACCGTGAACAGATTTATAAAGTTAGGTAAAAAAAAAGAAAAATTGGCTTTCGTAAATCACCACTTTTAAAAACAGTTAATTGAATCCATTACTTTAGAACTACTATGTCAAAACACTATGTTATAGGGATGATTCATAATTATATAATGTATCCTTATGATTCAAAAGTAATTGGGTTTCACACTTGAAAGTCTGAACCAAGGTCCGGACCAAGGTTCATGTTTTTGTTACATTGTATACATTTGATCCGGTAAGTTTTTGTTTCACACTGTGGTTATGCAATCGCACTAGAGAACTATACGTGACAAAACTATGTCCTTTCTTCATCACATACGTGCGCTGCATCTCCTGCCAGTTGTAATTGATTGGTTTGTAGACGGGCTTCGCCGTCCTCTTGTATTGAGTTTTTTGCAGCTCTTTTTTATTTGCTGCGTTCTTGAGAAGCAAGACACGGGAACTTTACTTGGGATTTGAGGAGCTGCAGCATTTATTAGGAGACAAACTGAAACCTACACTGTGAATTTACTACCACTTAACAAGTAAACTGCTGATTTATTCTCTGCTGTGATAGCCGACAGCTGTCTGCTCTGAGCACATTCACCATCACACTCTCTCATGTGGCCTTATATACAAAGCACTGTGCTATTCCTTAAAGGAGCTTCCCTGGTCTTATAACACGATGATAGCCTGCCAGAGCTTCCTGTATTTGGTCCAAAAGTCCGAACCATCCAAAAAATGCTTTCACACTAGAAACAAACCGGTTAATTTATACGTATGAGCTATAGTGGTAATGATTTCCCTCGGTATACAGTATGTCTACGTGTTATCACGCAACCGAAGTTCCACATTATGGTCACCTGATGACATTACAAGTCCTCCATTGTAAACAACATATGACTTTTTTTTTTCTGATGTGACACTGCAATGACGAGTCTAGAAATCAATATTTTATATTAGCAATGGATTACAAGATGGGTCATTTGTAACGATGAAACTCCCTAATGCCTACCATACACTAGAAGACTTTGAACAGACTTTGAAAAGACTAAAGTCTGACACCATCTCACATTCATTCACAAAGTCATTTAGTGTAAGGTCAGCATAAGCGCCACATATGATCTTTTAGCTTATGGTTTTAGTTATCTAGCAGCTAGAAATGTCAACCTCAAGGTGGTGCAACAGAAAGAGTCAGGAGATCACCAAAGTGAGTAAGATTTCTGCCATGGGGACCGTGATTACTGTGCGAAAGTTAAAGGTAATCCATCAAGTTGTTGTTGAAGTTTTTCAATCTGGGCCAAAGTGGTGGCGCGACCAACCATCAGACAGACATTAATGTACCTAGAGATTTAGAACATCAGCATAGCTCATATTAGGCTTTTGAGTCAACAACAAATGGTGTTTTTGTCTTGCTGTGAGGACAGGTAGGATCTTTGAGCTTGGATTCTCTTTAGCAAACTTGCTTACAGTTTGCGTGTGTAACAGGAATTCACTGAATTATTAAAAAAAAGGATGTAACCAGAATAAGCAGTTTGAAACAGAATCAGTGATGTAACAATGTTAACTGTGCAGTAAGAACCAGAGTAGTGGAAATTCACACCTTTGAAGAATCGCTGAAAAGTAAAATCTGATCTTCAAAAACAAATAAAAGACAAAACATCAGGTACAAGTGGAGCGGAAAATTTGAATAAACAAACTTGCTACTTGATTTGAAATTTTCTTTTTTCCTTTAAGTTGAGTGTACTCTTGTTGTTATGGCAGCGGGGGAACTCGTGTCTCAAAGTTGAACCAGCTTGAATTGTTTTACAGTGTACCTTTCATGAGCCCAGAAGAACACTATCAAAGTGCTTTGCACCGTCTTTATTCTACCTTGCATTGCTTCTGCTGAAAAAAAAGCTGTGGAGGTAAAATCCCACTGGAAATGGCAAAGTTTAGTCATTCTTTATTCAACTGGCGTCACACCTTTAAAAGAATTAAAAGGAATCAACAGGAGGAATTCCTCTGTAGAGACATTTACATGAGATTTGTAGGTAATATTTGGTATAAAGGCAAATCAAAGTTACAGGTTCAATACCGTGTTCACACAGAGACTCTGGGGATTCATTGCTCCCATATCAGTTTGTAAAACTTTGATAACATTGGAAGAAGAAAAACTGATTGTGTTTAGTTAGGGAATTATTAAAAGGTTTATATTTCTAGACACGCTAACAGAAATGTGAAATGTCTCGACAACTACTGGATGGATTGCCATAAAATGTGGTACGGATCAGCATAGTTCCCAGGGCATGAATCCTCATGACTCTGATATCCTGACTTTTTCTCTAATACCACCAGCGGATTAAACTGTTCCCCTCCCATCCAGTAAAATACTGTATCAAAACATCTACTGAATGAACTGGCACCACATATAGTCCAGACATTTATGGTTCCCATTGTCCCCAACGGTTTATACTGATGTCTTGACAACTATTGGATGGACTGCCATGACATTTGGTTCACCCATTCATGTCCCCGAAAGGATGAACCGCAATCACTTTGGTGATCCCCTGACTTTTCATCCTGCGCTATCATTAGGTCAAAATTTCAATGTATCTAATACTTTGGTTTATTACCAAACACCTGCGTAAACCAATGATGTTCCCATCAGCCCTCAGCTGCCTGTAAGCAAATGGTAGCATGCTAATCTAAGACGGTGAACATGGGAAATATCACATACCTGCTTAGCATCAGCATGTTAGCATTGCCTTGTAAGCATTCTGAAGTTAGCATTAATCTTAACAGAGCGCCTGGCGTCGTTGTAGACTCCTTGTGATGTATATATATATATATAAATATATGTGTGTGTGTGTGTGTGTGTGTGTGTGTTTGTGTGTATGTGTTAAAATTGGACTATAGTTGTTTGTTTATGTTTATTTTTGTTTTACTTACTGTATTTTAATAGTTAAATAGAATAACCTAGTTAAATGATATACATTTACATAACTCACTTATTTGGTTATGCATTCAGTCACACTTTGATCTAATCAGGGGCAAATAGGCTAACAGTAAACACTGTGGTATAAACTTGGAGCTAATTTGTTATTGTGAAATTTAATCAATGATTTTGGTCAAGTTTAAAGTCACAGGAGGCAGGCAACTCTTACAAACAACAAGGGTCTACAGAAACACCTTGCTGCTATAAGCAGTTGAGATACACATCTTTTGCCAAAGGATAAAAAGGATTTTTTTTCGTGTGTAGATATGTAGGAGGGCTGTTTAAAGGAGGATTGCTCTGTAGGCGAGCAGGTCGTGAATGGGTGAACAGCATTTCTTCTTTTAGCGCTTTCTTTTTAAAGCATACAGTGTGAAGAGGGAAAAGATCAGTGAGTGCTGTTCTTCACATGCTGGATTTATCTCTTGTGCATCTCATCAGCCCGAGAGTGTGTGCTTGGTGAAAAAGCTGAAATACAAAAGGACAGTACTCCTCTATGAGGTCAAGTTGCTAAAATAACATATTTTAATGTGGTTCTGTTTAATTCCCATTTGCTGACCATATAATACACTTCTACCCTACACTGTACTTTTTATAACCTTAGCTCTCATTGCTATTTAATAAACAATATACTGTAGGTTTAAATCATTAAGGGATTGCTGCTCGCTTTGGCCAATATTGACCTTGGAATTTGATATTAACACCACATCAGTGCTGTCTATATGGGTCAAATAGAGCCCAGTCTGATGATGAATGAGCATTGGGCTGACCTATAAGGGCTGAGACACTCTGGAGAGGAAGCTAACCTTTCAGCTCATTTACTGTAGCTTTAGGGTGCTTTCACACCTAGTTTTGCATTGCCAGACCTTATTCCACAGCGCTGTGGAGTAAAGTCTGGCTACACCACAGATTCATTCTGGGATAGGAGGAAAAAAACGATCTGCGTTGTTAGCATTTTGTTAAACCGCTGTTGGACGGTGCTAAGTGGCTCGCTACGGTGGCTCTGCAAATTAGTCTCGGGAAGAAACTTGTTTTGGTTGTCCATTTGCACCCCGCAAAAGAAAACATCACATGCAATATTATATAAAGTTAACTGTTCACACAATACAGTAACGTGAGCTATTTAAATTAACTGAAGACATGGTTAAACCTCATTTGCTCTTACCAGTGTATCACCCTTTGTTCGTCCACAGCAATCCCCGCCAATTGTTCCCAAAACCTCCCAGTTAGATAGTAAAAGCCGTAAAAATATTCTTTGTAAAATCTTTGAAATCATTCACAGAAAGAACCAAGCAGGTCTGCCTTATTGCGCGATTCAAATGTTTGTCAAAACCTTTAGCGATTTACCAATTTTAGCGAGTAACGTTAGCTTGCTAGCTCTGAGGTTTTTCTAGTTGTTAAGGAGCAAAGTCAGGCTTATAGTAGCTATTTATTTCAATTGATGCAGGCTATTTCCCACCTAACCTGTTTGGTAAGCTTTAACTGAACTCTGTTGCATTCGTCCATATAGTTTGATTAAGTGATTATAGCATGAATTCCAATAATTAACTACTGTTAAATCCATCTGTTGATGGTAAAAATGAGTTAAAACAAAGGTGTATTCAGCTTGTGTTTTGTCTTTCTCCATGTCCCCCATTTTTTTTACAACACGCATCTATTTTTATTGTCCTGCTTTTACCTGTACGTCATTATTTATGACATGGGAGGTCCAGTTGTAACCTTGATAATACATTATTTCTTAGTGAGCTCTTTGTGACGACCAGAGGAAATAAATAACCCAAACTGCACCTTAAAGTGCAGCATGAGAATAAAGATGATGATGGATGGCCGCCATCAGGACCGTTCAATGAATCAACTTGCAGTCCATCTCTTGGTTCATTCATTTGTGAGTGTAAACACAAAATTGATCACTCAAGATTATCATGTAACTGTATTCTTATATATTTTATATTATTTGCCTGCTATTAGTTTAAGTAGACATGTACTGTACGTTTTTAGTTTAGTTGGTGACCGTGTGACTGGGCTCACATGACGGAGGTTACTCTCTGATCACAGCTGTAGAAGAACCACCATAAGGCTGAACTAAACCTACTTCTAAATGTACTCTGAGTGAGAATGCTTTTTATGAAAGAGGAGGGACAGAGCTGTGGGTGTCTGCAGAGACTTTGGTTTAACAGAGTGAGAAAAAAAAAAAAAAGGATCAAAGTGCTCTAATGTGTTTTACAGAGAAATCCAGACTGAATCGATTCGGCTGAACTAAAACGGCGGGCGGTCTTCACACCAAACCACTGGGTTATTCTTTAGGGTCTGTTTATACAGTTTGAGCTGTGAAAGAACAAAAACAACTTGATCCAGAGTGCTGCTTTTATTTCAGCCCGAGTTAAGAGAAGAGATGAACTAAATATCTTGTAGCAATCAATGAGTATCGATCGATCTCCTACAATGTTTTTATTTCAAGCATAGCATAGACCAAATAGAGAAGTGGTGTGTCGTTAATGTAGAGAAGGGGGTGAAATAGGATACTGCGCTGTATGACGCCGCTTTGATTTCCTCCTGACCGCTCTGAACTCTCAGTGCTGTTTTGGTTAATGAAACAAGAAAAACAAGACAACATGCTTTTAAAGGCTTACGGTTGAAAACCATTTTTGAAAACTGAACCCAGTATTGAATTTGCATCTCAAGTAAGAATCCTGCTCTATCTCGTTTTGTTGGCAGAAAGGCCAACAGCCAGATGTGTTAGGGTTGTATTTTGCCACATTAAAGCTTGGAGTCAGTAACTGGGACCTGGCCTAACAACCCTGCCTCCAAGAAATGATGTTTATATACTAGTAATTTGTTTTGCCAAGTACGTTTTGCAGGGAAATTTAATTGGAGCCTGAATTATATGGCCTTGGTTAAGATCAGGGAAAGATTTTTTTTTTTATCAATTTAATTAATCCAAAAAATTTATTTCATGATCTAGCCATAGGTTATGTGGGTGCCTGATCATAAAATGTTTGTCCATGCAAATGCAAAACATTGTCAGTGAACATTTTACTGACACAGAGATAACCCTAAAGGTTTTTAGAAAGAAAACCAATTTTTGCACCAAGTAATTTAAAAAAAAAAAAGTAAAAAAAATAATTGGACAGTTTGTGAAGTTTCTTTCCTTCATTTCCACCCTCTCTCCTCTTTCTCTCATATGTTGTACATTTCTGAAGCAGATTCATAAAGCCTTAAGATACATAAGAGCGCAGATTAAAACCTTTTCAACCCACAAAAACATGGGCGAATTTATCTAATCGCATCTTTCCATTGAATTTGTACGCAATCACCACCACGTCTAGACTCGCTTTGCCAAACCTACCTCCACAGTACTGCGGAGGAGGGTCTGGCTAGTCCACACAGCATTCCGGGATGGGAGAAAAACGTGCTTGGGTTTATTGGCATTTCCTTAAACCAATCACAATCTTCTTGAGTGGCGCTATGCGCCAGACGCAATAACGGCCTCAGGAAGAAACTTGTTTTGGAGGAACATTTGAGATCCGAGGAGCAGTTAACCATAGTCCTCAGAAATCAACCAGAGTTTAGAATGCCAACACAAAGAAAGCGGGGGGTGAGGGACATCTGGCTGAAAAAAAGGACATCCGGCAGATCTTGCAGCGGCACCAGAGCAATCCCCTAAATTAATCGTCGTCGATATTGATTACAACACATCTAAAATTTGCCTCGCATTCTGTCTGAACACATCTTTTGAGACATTTTTCATTATATAGTCAATTATTAAGCAGCCTAGTTCTCTGGAAAGTTTGATCAAAGTCCAGCCAGTTAAAATTTTTCTGTTCTGTCAATGATTTTCTTAAAATGAGTGCAGTGCGGTGGTACAATATGTAATCAAGTCCAAGCTCCAATGGCCTACAACATTAATATAAAAAGCATGTACGTTCAGTTATTGCATTAAAGGACTGTTACATTAACAAAGGAGCATTCCAAATAGAAGCTGTAGCAATGTAAATCAATCTAACGGCTGAGATATTAGATCAGGAGCGTAACCAGAGGATGGGGCATGGTGAGAGCAGCATGAAATTAGATTTCAGGGAGGCAGCACCAGTGAAAGTGACTGGCTTCAGTTAGAATCTCTTCGTAGAAGAGAAAACTATGAGGAACATTCACCTCATAGGACATCTTTTTTAGGCTTTTGTTTCATGAGCTGTCACGAGGGAAGTAGGCTGTCGAGAAAAAAAGGAAGAAGGGCAGAAAAATCTCTTTGAATAAGGTCTGACGTCACTGACCGGAAAACATGTCTTTTTGCAGTGTCTGAGATAATCCAAAAACCACACGTTTGTGAGTTTAACTAAGATTTTATGAAAGCTCTAAGTCTATAATATCCTACAAAAAGTAGTTGGCATAAATATCAGCTCACTTAAACAGGGGTTGATCACCATGGTTACCGGGGTAAATCACCATGGTAACATATATATACTGCACAGGTAACCTGCCCCAGAGCAGGTTAACTTCAGAGTTGTTTTTTTTAAAAACAGAGCTTCTAAATAATGAATATGAATTATAGCTGCATTTTAATTGTGCAAAGATTTTTTTTATTCCTGTCAGTGTCGATGCGTTTACACTCTTTTTCCTTCACTGCTGCTCAGAATAACATGCGACGACTTTGACATGATATTTGTATATATGAAAAACTATACCGACTTGTGTCTTTTATTTGAAAATAACCGACACACACTGATGAATAATATGATGATTATAAATGCAACGTTTCTGTCAGATGGAACTCAGGCTTTTCTTCTACTCTCTCCTCTCTGCTTTGGCAGCAGAAACAGGCATTACTTTTAACTTTTATGTGCATCACATATTCATTATGGGTTGATTCATCATCAAACATAAAGGCAAAATATACTCACTCTATGTATAATAATAATTCCCGCACTCATGTATAGCCTTTGCCTTACTTTAATATTTGGGAATTAGTTGTAGTGTTTCCACAGCTTCTTATTCTGTAGTTATGTGATTCATGTATATTTAGTTGAATATCACTTTGCTGTCGCTATAACTTTCCCCACAGGTATGGCAGGCACTGTTTAATCTTATTTCATATTACAGTAAGTCAAATTCATGGTTATGATGATGTTGCTTTTAATTAACAACTCTACTTCTTTGACATAAACACAATCGTAGCTGGATTAGAAAACCCAGAGTTACCTGAACCAGTTTATAACCAACTTGGTGACACCAGTTATGCAGACAGCTCACTGAAGCCAGGTAACCCAAAGAGAGTTCACTCTCTCTAGGAGCCCTTGGTGGTAGGGCTGGGCAATATGTCAATATTATATCGATATCGGGATATGAGACTAGACATCGTCTTAGATTTTGGATATTGCAATATGGCTTAAGTTTAGTCTTTTCCTGGTTTTAACGGCTGCATTATAGTAAAGTGATGTCACTTTTTGAACATACCAGCCTCTTCTAGCTGTTCTTTTACTTGCCTTTAACCACTTAGTCATTATATTCAGTCCCCAGGACTAAGCTCAGGGTGATCGCGCTTTCTGTTCTGCTGCCCCTCGTCTCCCTGATCAACTCAGGGCACCTCAGACTACTGCGAGTTTTAAAAGAGGACTTAAAACATTTCATTTTAGCAAGACCTATGACTTTTAATTAACCTTTTAGTCTCCCGTTTTCATGCTTTAATCAGTCTTTTATACCGAGGCTTTTACCCTGTAGCACTTTGAGATTTTGAAAGTAAGAAAGTGGGTTAAAATAATATTATATAATATTTATTTTTATTTTTATTTTTACTGGTGATTATTCATCACAAATACCAACCAAGTCAACCCTACAATATCGTTGCAATAACAATATCAATGTAGTTGGCCAAGAATATCGTATTCTCGCTTTGTCAGACCTTCCTCCACAGCGCAGCAGAAGAGGGTCTGGCAAGTCCACACCGCATTCTAGGAGTGGAGAAAAACATGCTCTGGTTTATTGGCATTTCTTTGAATCAATCACAATCGTCTTGGGAGACGCCAAGCGCCGGACGGAGCCACGATGCCGCAGCAAAATAGCCTCGGGAAGGAACTTGTTTTTGTGTATGTTCAAAAGTTGTTTTAGTCGTGCAACAGAAACTCAGATTGGACAGATAGTCTAGCTAGCTGTTTGGATTTACCCTGCAGAGGTCTGAGGAGCAGTTAACCATAGTCCTCAGAAATCCACCAGAGATTAAAATTACAACACAAAGAAAGCGGAAGGTAAAGGAAATATGGCCAAAAAGAGCATAATTTGGCGGAAATTCCGGCAGCAACGGCGCAATCCCGGAAGTGAACCGTCGTGGATAAAGACAATAAGAATATTGGGATATCTGATTTTCTCCATATTGCCCAGCCCTACTTGGTGGTTTGGGCCCCTGGTCTGAGCTAACTGCAGCCAAAGACCAATGTAGTGGAGTAAACAAGCAATATAATATAATATTTCTCTCAATATAATTATCTTATTTTTGGTCCCATGTGAGAAATATGTAAATACTTATTGTAGCTTGGTCATATAACCTCTTTCCAGTTGTCCCATGTTAACTACAGATATTGACAGTCTGTTAATTAATTGGATGCCTATTGCCAACATTTATGAAGTGAACTGTTTTCACACCCACAGGCGAGGCAAACCGCATCGAGTTTTGTTTATTATGTCAGGAGCCATTAATTTGCTGCCAGCTTTATATTGAATATGTTATCAGAAACCTGGCAAGCGAGTGAGAGCGAAACAAAATGAGCCAATTTAATACTGTTTGGCAGGAGGAGTCAGATTTCACTGCTGGCTGGGCTTTTGTCTGACTTGGAATCTCTAAAATGAATTTGTGCGACCTGATTCTCCCGAGGTATTTGCACCTGTACCTTAATTTTATCTACAGTGCTTTCATTAGTGCTCCATGATGCAGAACTGCAATAGGCGTTGGATAATTTTCTGTTTTCTGACAAGGGAGCCCATTGTCTAATAACATGCTCTGTGTCCCAAGTCAAACGCATTTCAGTTAATAACAACCGTGATTTCAGCTCTGCAGTCACGTAAACATTCCTTTCATTTTATTCTGAGCTAAAGGTGGACTAAGGTTAGATAAAGTTAGTTGGCAACTCTGTGTTTCACTGAAAAGATCTGTTTATTCCCAGTGTTTGGAATAACGCTGTTGAAAAGAACGGCGTTAGCTAACAACGTTATTTTTTCAGTAACAGGGTAATCTAACTAATTACTTTTCCCGTCGTTACAACGCCGTTAACGTTACTGGACATTAAATGCAGTGCGTTACTATGCACTGATTGAATAAACTGTGTAATCCGAACGCAACCGTGGCTCGCAGCTAGTGAGGAGGTGGGTTAATAACGAGGTAAGCGATTATGATTGGCTAAGGCACAGTCATGCCAGTGTTTTTACACACACGGCAGCACACACGCAAACTAAACAGAGATTTGATGAAGCAGCAGAGATGGCGAGTCAGGAGCAATTCGATGAAAAGTTGGCGTTTTCAAGGTGGATATATAAGCACTACTTCAAATTCATTGTGGTCAAAGGCAAGAACGTGCATGTAATCTGTACATTATGTCCAGGAACTACTTTGTCGACATCCGTTGTAAGCAACTCTAATTTAATGAAGCATCTCACAATGGCACACGCATCTAAAGCTAGTGGCCAAAACACCGATACCTCCACCACAGATGATAGCTCGCCATCCTTTAGCAAAGAAGGACTCGGAGCAAAGTCCTCCAAGCAGCAAAAGCTAGATCTTTCTGCCTCACAACAAAAACCTATGACACAGGCTGAAGTCAACCGTATGAAAGGCAGGTATGTTGTTAAAAGTAGGCCTATGTGTGTCATATAAGTTTATATGGAGCAACTTTTTTTTAACAGTAACGCAAATAGTTACTTTCCCTGGTAACGAGCTACTTTTATTATAGAGTAATTCAGTTACTAACTCAGTTACTTTTTGGAACAAGTAGTGAGTAACTATAACTAATTACTTTTTTAAAGTAACGTTCCCAACACTGTTTATTCCACAGATGAAGAAATTGTGTGAATTGGGTATAACTGTAATCGTTACCTGCTAAATCACTCCTTTCACGGAGTTTAGTTACTGTCCGCGAGATGATCGTGGT